>NC_028638.1:6052478-6115042 GCF_001406875.1 Solanum pennellii | reverse complement strand
GAAAGAATTATCAATACATGCAAGACACTATTCTAGAATTGTTATTTTAGTTAGATTTTACCTCATTATTCACCCATGGTTCCCACAACCCTGGTTATGGAGTTTAGTTACCCATAGTTATAATCACAATATTCATATATATAATATAAGAATTCATGCACTTACTTCAATGAGAAAGAATAAAATCCAGAAATTTACTTGATTAATCGACAAAATCACCAACAATCAACTCCAGAGAAAAGTGCAACAATCCAAAGTCTAATATCCAAAAAAAATCTACTAACAAAGAATCTAACATAAAAGTGTCTAACCAACAAAGAGTCTAACATAAGAGATTCTAACCACCGACAGTCTAACATAAAATAATCTAACTATATGAGAGTCTAACCCCAAAAATGAGGTTTTTACAACTATTTATAAAAAACAAAAACCTAATAAAAGAAGGACTCTAATTGCTGAAAATCTGTCAAAACGCGTCCGAGTCGACGGACCTCGTGACGGACAGTCATGGTCACGACGGGCCGTCATGGCCTCCGTCATCGTATACTTTTTCAAATCCTTCTGCTGCTTTCTTCATTACCCTCGACGAACAGGTATGACGGACCATTCCAAGCACGGCGGTCCGTCACAGGCATGACGGACCGTCACAAACTCTGTAGGTGGTAAGATTCTGCATTTCTTGCTCAAAAACTTCCGCGTTCATCTTTAGACAAATTTCTTACAAATAAAGGGAAACTTACTTAAAAATCAATATAAAAAGGCTTTTGGACACACACTAAACTTAAGGAAAAAGCATTAAAAATACCGTGAAACCACGGTATATCAATATGACACCTCACTACATCTAAGAAGTCCTATTAGATGGATCCATATTTACAGTATTATATCATCCTATACCCCGACAAGTATAGGATGACCCTTGCAGCGTGATGAAACGTTGTATCACTCCTAGGCTTATGGTAATGGTTGTCATTTAGAGAAACTCCCCACTAGTAAAGTATAATATTTTCATATTGTTTTGTTTGCATATCTTATTGTAAATCTCAAATGGTTTACGCTTCATGATCGTGTATTGATTTAGTTGAGTCGCTTTCATTTCATTCATACAGGTCAGTTTCTCTTTTACTCAGTAATATTACATACTCGTACATTCAATGTACTGACGTCCTTCAACCTGTATTTTTTATGATGCAGATACAGGTCTTCAGAATATCAGTGTTTTGTTGAGGTCACCTCACACTCACAGACTGGTGAGGCCTTCTTTCTTTCGGGAGACTCCATTTTCATTTCCATTTTAGTAGTATTTGACGTGATGTGAGTCTAATCCCAACATTCATCTTGAACTATTAGAGTCTTCATAGACGGACAAAATTAGATGTTTCTATTGTTTGTCAAGATGTTTGTTTAACTTATGACTTATGTTAAGTATTTCAAGATAGTGATTTAGACTTCTCTAAATGCTCATCTAATTAAGCTCAGCGTATTATGTAGAGTCATGTGAGCCATAGTAAACCAACCCAAATGTTTGGTTGGGGGTTAGAAATGGTTCTCGAGTGCCGATTACGTTTAGGGTGTAGGCTCGGAGGCAGACAATATGTAGCACTATAATTAAAATTCTTACTTCCATGCCTACCTCTCTATGCTTAGTAATATGACATAGAAACCTACAATTTTGTTAAGCATTAACCAAGCATGGTGTTTCGGTATGTATTTATCACACCCAAATCTCAATACCCTACACGGGGTAGAGATCATGCTCTAATTAACCCTTTTGATTACCCTAGGTTCTTCCTCTTGGATCATATTTGTGTTTCTGATATATGTTTTACTGGTAGCTATGAATAACACATAACAAGTTATGCGTAATAAAGTAAACAACCACACAAGTTATGGAACAGCGATAGACACCCTAAAAAATTATTTCAAAATCATATAACAACATTCATCTTACCGCTATAACCCCAAAAAAGGGTGTTAGCTTCTCATTTAGCAACAATCATAAGAAAGTAACATATATAAAATATATAATAAAGATAAAAAGAAGTAAAAACTAAAATATTTCATGGCTGTAATGTTCTCTCTACACTAAATCCTCTAAATAACGTTCCATCCCTTCAAAAATGATCTAAGGACCTATTTTTAGATGTGGAAAAACCTTGGATCTCGAAGTTAAAATTGGGTTATGCTATAAATAGACTTTGGTTAAACATGTGTCATCTTGTACTGCTTTTATTCCTTAGTAAGTTTCTTTATTTTCCTCCACAACACGTGTACATCACATTGGATCAAATTTCTCTAAGCATCGAATCTAATGAAATCTCTTCGTTATAGATTTTTTAACTTTTTCATGTTACATAATGATGCATTGCCCATCACAATGAATTTAGTTGTGGCGCAATCATAGTGACTTCTTCAAAATTTTTGATATTGTACTTTGTAGATCATAATTCCACCATGATTGTCATGATCCAGAAACTCAAGACATGATGATTCACCTACAAACATGCCACCAGTAGGTAAGGCGATACCAAAGCCCAGAATCAAAATTGATAGGCCCATCACGTGGAAGAGAAGAGGTAGTATATGCAAAGAACAAATATGAAAAGTAAAAGAGAGGGAGAAACAAGATAGATATAAAACATCCACAAGACATGATATTAGTCAGTACTCAAGCTACCAACCATAGCATAATTAGAAGACAAGTACAATATAAATAAATGTCTCCGAATATAGAATAAAGACCACTTTAGCCACAATTAATAAGAGAAGAATGACTTGAAACGCCCGAGTTCACCCTTAGTCTCCAATCCATAGCTACTCCACACGAGGCACACATCAACGTGAGAACTTTACTATGATTTGCAGGTGCAAAAGTGTAATATGAGTATCAAACATGTATTTCTTAGTAGGCATAGGCCGAGTGATCTTCAAACATAAAGCAAGCATAAAAAGCAGGTAGAGAATAAATAAACATTACAAGTAACTAAGAAGAGGTGAAGTGAGAAAAGGATAACCAAAGACAATAAGACATACAACATAACACACAAGTAATTTAGGCGAAGGAATATACCAGAGGAACTATCCAGATAAACTAACCTTAACAATCTTTGACACGAAAACTAACTACACAAAAGTATACTTAGAACATCCACCACAAAACATAATAGTAGCCAACAGTCCCATCCAATCCAACCCAGTCCGGAAGTACCAATATAGGAGTAAATTACAAGGCTTACCCAAAACAATCCGGGAAACCAACAATTATCATGTCACAGCTACAAAATTATAATCAAAGAATAAGCTAATTGAACCTTTTTAATCTTGAAAGGTACATAACAATACACATAACCAATTGCCGCCCTCCTAAAAACCAGAAGGTGCAAATAACAACCAATTATACAAGTGAAAGGCGATGTGTATGAATGCAAGTATGGAATGAAAACCATTAATGTCATTAGTGTTTAGTGTCACTTAACCAAGTATATACACCAACTTTCAGCCATAGGCATGCAAGGTAGGACATATGAGGACACCCTTCTTCACATTCAAAGTGAAAGACAAAATGGGGACTCATAAAGGACTCGGGAAGTCTATAAATATTGTCTGGTCCCAACCCAAGACTTTCATAATTGATCCACCTAAGATTTTCTCCATCATGTATCGAAGATACTTATGAAAATCACATCAATATAGAAAGGGCTAGCATCTTTATCGATCTGTTTAGTATATAAAGAGTACATCCTCGATGACTTTTTATCTTAAAATAGATTTATCAAGTGTTAAGGATAGTACAATTTCCATAAAAACAAGTTTAAGGGTGAAAAGTGTCAAACCATAGTTTCTCAATAATGGTAGTAAAAATCAATGCATTCGATGGGATTGTACCACAAAACACATGAAAAAAGAGTATATACAATGCATGTCATCACCTATATCCAACTAATAACACTTAAACAACCTAATGTACATAACTGGAGCCACCTTTCTCTCGAAGCATAAAAAACTAACTTGGAATCTAATTTGTCCTCGACCAAGACCTCAAGCCCAACAATATACCAAATATCACAATAGTAACATCATCATATGCATATAACAACTCAAAAACGAAAGTAAATATGAGGAATTAAGAATAGAGGAGTAAATCAAGGATTGCAACCTTTACCCTAAGGTAACGCTACAAGTAAACATTAATTACCACTCAAGTCAAAGGTTACAAAGCCTAATCTGAGATAGGAATCAATGTCAAGGTTAAGGTCTATGTTGCACAAATTTTCACAATATCAAAGCAGCAAACCAAAAGTCCACACCGAAATAGAGGGAACCAATCCATAACAATTACTAAGATGAGAAACTATGTTAACTAAAGGATCATAAAGAACTCATTCTAAGGTGAATGAATTACTACTTTTCAAAAGCCTTGAACATTAACTATGAAAAGGCTATTAACACCAATTAATCCATAGGGAAGCGAACTTCCAGCATAAGCTAAGGACTCACAGTGTAATTCTAGTCTTAGGTTCTTACAAGAGTACATAATAGAGAAAAAAGGAACATAACCCCAAGCCCGCCGTATAAACCCTTCCCCGCATGCGATCTATACTAGATAGTATCTCATGGATCATAATCTAATAAAAAGTGGAATATAGCCTACCTAAAAGCCAAACAACAATCTCAAACTACAGAGACTATTGGTCTCCTCACATGTCCTTAGAATGCCGAGAAGCTATGAATCTTGTAAACTATGCATCACTACAAGTAAATAATAGTATATTTCTCTAATATAACTCGGTCCTAAAACCAGGTTAAAAAATAAGTTCATGGACCTACATGTGGAAACAGAAAATTGACTCTGTCAATAGGTCTTAAAAACCTCAAGAAACTTATGGCTCAAAGTTAGGCACATCCGCGCTCAAACATCGCGACAACCCAAGAATTGAACTAGCTAATACCACCTAATTCCAAGCTCAAAGAAGCAGTTTATCGAGATTTATGGGTTCTGAAGTGTGAAGAAAGACCCCAACAATGCTCCAAAACAAAATCCCCAAAAATATCCTCTAATGAGCTCTCAAATTCTTCTTCTCACTTATGAAAAATAAAGAAGACAGAGATATAACTACCAACGGTGCCGCACCGGCTCTGCTGGAGAGACATTGCTGAAGTGACAAAAGCTCCAGAAGAGAAGACTAGATTAATGTCATAAATTTTTGTTGGTGCAATAATCTTCGTGGGAACGACTTCATTAGCATCTCGTGTATTAACACTTGCTAATAAATCCCAAGTTCTACACGGACCCAGAAATTCATTTAGTGCCTGAACAACGCAAACTAAATATGCTACCCAATCAGAAACAACATTTTAGACTCAATGGAACTGTCAAAATTTGAAATGGAGGTTGACTTGATGAAAAGTGGGTTGCACAATCCAAGATCCATGTTTTTGCTAAAAATTCACAATATAGATCGAAATGTGTCTAAAAGATTTGAGACCCAAACTAAATGTCCTTCTAGGGTAAATTTAACTTCTAGAGCTAATAGAATAATAAAAATTGTATTTTCAGGTCATTTAGTTGATATTTTGACTAAAGTGAAGCAACTAAACTTTATAATCTCCAAAATATAGAAAACTTGCATGAAAGCCAAATAAATGGCATGTTGACGGAAACAACAATCTTTACATGTAATAAATGAATTGCAGTGACTAGGGGAAAGTTCGAAATGTAAGAAATGCATGAAGACCAAGGAAAGGACCAGGAGGGTTATTACAACATTCACTACTAAAAGGACTTTCATCCTCAAAAGTGATGGAATAGAATCCCTAAAGGTTTGGGAAAAATGAGTGTATTGGGTTCGCGTGCTACAAAAGAATCCTAGACTCCATTTCTTAATCAAACAATGTCATCCCATAATTCAAGCTAACAATGTACGCTCGAGTTTACTTCATCATTTCAAAACTCAAATTAACCGCCAACTCCTTACTTGATGCCAACTTTCACCCAACTAGACAAACATGATCAAATGCATCAAACTGACCAGATATATACCATTACCACACATATACCACTGAATTGAGTGAACACGTAACAAGTAAAGATGCAACTAACTAATAATTTGGTGCGTTCACTTTATGCTCCAAGCCCAACATCTTCTAAGTTATCAGCTGGAGCATCCTACCTATTTTGAGTCATACTGTAACATCCCAACATCATTTGAATATTTCCTGTATAACCACAATATAAAAATGACATATCTCACATGAAGACAATGACAAAGTTAAAAGATATAACTCCGCTCCTATCACAAACTAGTCCTAATAACTCTCAAAACCCACAACATAAGTTTGAAATGCAACCTTTTAAAATTGAACAAGCTACTCAAATGGATGATTAATCAATGGATGAAGAACTATGCTAAGCCCAACTTCAATGTCTTTATTCCATGAAAACAACTTCTAAAAAGTTGGTTCAAGATCAAATTTAATCCAAATGTTGTAGTAGTCGATGACATGTGCCCATGAATTATCCCTCGAGAGAAAGTTTGAGCCAACCACTCTGATCTAAAGGATGGTAGACAGTGAATAATCAAAGTCAACTTGCAAAAAATGTCTCAAATGGATCTAAATGCCCACAATGAACACCGAAAGAAAATCATCAAGTTTGAAGCCAAAATCATATTCCAAAGCAAATTATATATCCATTGATTCCATGAAATACTTTGAACCCATCCCATAGATAAACCTTCATCAAAAGTTCTCTAAAGTGTTAACTGCTAAGACATAAGCACATAATCCATCTTTTTACTGAGTCCTCATGGAAACCTTCCTCGGAAACACACCCAACTAAGTATTACTATACTTAGAATGTTCTGAAATTACTTCCCTTTTAACTTTTCCCAACTCAATCAAAACCATTTAGTATAATATTCGAAAAATGAAAGGAGTCATTCACACTTCATAATCAAATCTAAACACCAAACCCATCATAAGGGACATATAAAAAAGAGAGAAAAACTTCAACATCCCTACCATAGGAGTTGAGAATAGGCTTTAGGCATAGAAACAATCGACAAGATAAAACTACAACAAAATCATAGAAGACTTAACCTTTATTCACACAACTCTCAGTGACCACATTCCCACCTACTACCAGAAGGATGACAAACAACGAATGTAGGTGTATAATCAAACACAAATAAATGAAATACTAATCAAGTATACTAGTTTAGTCATCTAATAAGCAAGGACTGACAATAAGAAAAATAAATTCTACTATAGCAAAAACGCACAATAAAGGTGCCAGGAAATGAAATCCAATTGTCCGACTGCATGATCATAACAAAGCCACATGTCCCTATTTTAAAGGGAGCCACTCAATCCCTAATCCCTGAATAAAAACAACATGAAGCCGACCCATTACTTAAATTAATCATCAATAAGGGATAAACACACACAAATATAACCCCAAATAAGGATTTCACAATAATTAAAATATAGATAGTACGATAACAAGATAAGGTAAGTAGACAAGTATGAATATGAAGACCCTAAACTATGATGTGTAAGAGATTTAGACTCATTTAAGGCTTTGTTTACATAGGTTAGTGTCCTCAAATGCTCAATTTCATGAACTGATGAAAATCCTTGATTTTCAGGTATATGGGTTGAGGAGCAAAGTTAGGACATTAACAGATAAAAAGAACAACATTAGCTGAAAAAACAGAAAAACAAACTTCATGATCGCCAAGAGAACTCGGAGGATTGCCAAATAACTCCTAGATCTCCTAAATTTATAGAAAACTGAGCCTAAAATAGGAAAAACTTAGGCAAACTGCATTCCCTATTGGCGACTAGCCGACTGAATCGATGAAGGACGATCATGTCACCAAAAGTACTGATTGCGGTCAAAGTGAATTTAGATTGGCGAGCTAAAATACTAAAGGGCACATCGCGGAGTTGATCGGTGATCGCGACTTTCGATCGCCTAAAATCATAGTGTTTGAACGATAAAAATATAAAAAATGAAGGCGAGAGGAAATGACGTTCGGTGGGTCATCGAATGTCAATGCAGCCCGACTTTCCTCTTCAATTGTCCCCAAAAAGCCACACCTCAAATTAGTATAAATTGATTTTTGAAGGGAGAGAAAGCATTCAAAAAACGTGAGGAACAAAACAAAGAGAGTGAAGATACCACTATTGTGGATTTTGAGTAATTTTATTAAGAATTTTCAATTGCGTGTTGTAATAGAGAAGATATTATTTATCATATACTTTTGAATTTTATATACCAAGCAATGAAGCATGTAACATGTATCAAATTTCGTCCTTTTAACATGATTGGCTAAAACCCCTAATCTTAGGGGTTTGACAATATGACCAATTGTTGCGTTTGACTTAATATGTGCTAGTAATTATTGACTTTTTGTGTAAATTTGAAATGGGCCTGAGTTATTATTGTAGTTTAAATCCGATATTGCATGTTTAGTGCAACATACCTCAAGGTTTTATGCTTGGTTGAGAGAGAAATGTAGAGCTAAGGTAGTAACTCGGTATTTATAGCTAGTGAATCATGATGGTTTTAGCTTAAGAAAGTGGAACTCAAGATTCATCCTTTGTATCTAGATTGAGAGAGTAGATTTGATGAGATTTTGGGTTTTTCTTATTATGGAGTTTGTTGAGGTTCAAAAGAACTCAGTGAAAATAAGGTAATTGTTCGAAAGGAAAGTGCCTTACTTAAAGTTCATCCTACCCATGACGAATTAACATTGTTAGTTAGTGATTTGCATTTAGTTGAGCTTTGAAGTTGGTTAGTCAATCCCCCAATCATTTTCTCTTTATTTGAGTGTTCCTTGTTGATTGTTAAAGTGGTTTTGTGGTCTAAGAGTTGCTCGTTTGAAATAGTAATTATGTTGCTAAGTTTGGTCCATAATTTCCTAAAACTTTTAGTCCTTCAGCTGCAAAAGTTACCGTTATAATTTCATAGTTGAATTGAAGATAGAACTACTCTTTTTGGAATCCACAACTCATTTAGTTGGATTGTATACTAATTTACAATAGTTGAAACCTAGATTGGATGAGGTGCGCATTAAACATTAAATCAAAATGGCGCCGCTGCTGGGGAGTAGCGTTGTTTAGAGTTCCTTTATCGAAGTTTAACTTGTGAATTTGTCGGCTGTAGTTGAATCAATTTAGGTTGTAGTGTGTTTGTGTTGGTTGTGTTGAGAACAAGATAGAATGAGTGAGACAGATATGCATAGTACAAGCAGGTCATCGAGATGATGTTGATGGTGTTAATAGTGTGCACAACCCAATCCAATTAGGTGGAAATGGTGCAATCTACCTACCACTAGCCGAAAAGGATGTCATAATTGATGTCACGAGCACAAATCTTTATAACCTCCAAATGAAGGGAATCTATGGAGGGTTGACTCATCAAGACAAACATGAGCATGTGAAGAATTTTATAGATGTTTGCAGCCCATTTTTATTCAAGAATGTGTTGCAAGAATCAATCCGACTCAGTTTATTTCCACCATCTCTGTCGGGTGATGGTTATCGTGACCAATGAAACTAACCTAAATTTGAGTGTCTATGATCATTGATAGTTTAGTAACCCAAACAAGGGTTGGGCTCGTGTCCCAAGGGAGCGATTTCGAGAAGATGTAGTCAATTAGAATTTCTTTCTAATTAGTCGTAACTAAAGAGATTAACGAATAAAAACACTGTAAATCAAGGAGGTGACACAAAAGTGTCATATATCGATGGGGGGTTTTGTCACAAGTAAAGTAAGCAGTAAAAGTAAGGAAAATCAAGTATGTGGAGAAGTTGTTGTGGTGTGACTGCAATACAAGTTAAGATAAATCATTGAGTACATGCTTGCGATATGAAATTTTCAAGATTATAGTTACTAGGCTAAGCTTTAGACGGAAATAAGTTCTCTCTCGATCAACTTACCCTATTTCAAATGTGATCCTCTCGGACACACATTTTTTGCATGAAGGTCAGCCTACGCCTTACCCCACTCACTCTCTAGAGCTGAGTGTTAGGATATGGGAATAGGGCTCACCCTCTTAGGCTGAACCTCATGTCGACCCACTCCTTAGGCCATCATTCTAGCCGTCTTGGTTTCACGACCTCCCTTTCGGGCAAGCCGAAAATACATGGGTGGATTTGTATTTGCATCTACAAACCTATTAACTTTAACCACAACCACTAGGTTAAATCAACATTAAAATACATCTAACCTATCAGCAAGCAAAACCCAACAATAATATCAACTCATATTTGCTAAATCACACCCCAAGAACAGGGTTTTTTAGACGCACGTCGAGAAATAACAAAATACACCTAAAATGATACTAAAATCAAATGGGTATAGGAAACTAAACCTTTATTTAAGCAAAGGAAGAAGAATGGAGAAGACCCACTTCCAACTTGGGGAAGATGAAATCCTTCTTTCTTCAAGTCTCCCAAAAAAAGCCTCTCCAAACTTGAGAGAAAAACACAAGGAAAGTACTATCCTAATGTGTAAATTATGATAATGTTCAGATTCTTAAAAATAATAACTAAGTCTAGAATTTATAGCGTTCAGATAAAGTGTTGCAACGGACTATTCAACGAGATTAGTCGAGATCGCTGAATGACTCGGTGACTCGCCCTTCTTCTGTTTCGGTGCTGTTTTGTTCTTGCCTTCAGCATCTCCATGTTATGGACCACTAGGAGGTAGAGCATTGCTTCGCGAAACTGTTCGGCGAAGCGCTGACGACTCCTTTCATCGCATTTTAGATCCTCTTCCTCCAGGGCTTTACATGCTAGAACAAAGGGCGGAGTACGTCCCTTTGGCGAATCATCAAGTGTACTTGGCGATGCTCAGGCTTCAGTTTCTTTATTCTTCACAGCCTTTTTTGTTCTCTTTTGCGCGTAAGTGTCCATGCCTGCACTAAAATTTCAAATACCTGAAACTTAAGACTTTTCATTAGATATTGAGACTAAATAAGCATTTGAGGACGGTATTTCTATCAAAATAAATCCCTAAATATGTCAAATTTGTGGATTCATCACAGGGGAAACTAGAAAATGGTTGGTTGATTTAAGAAAGAATTATATCACATCGTGGGATGAGCTTACTACGACATTCAATGCGAGATTTTTTACTACGTCGAGGATGATGAAACTCAGAGATAACATTTAAGTTTTCAAGCGATTGGAGGGTGAACCCATCCGTGAAACGTGGTTGAGGTTTAAGAAACTGCTACTTCAATGCCCGACTCACAGACTACAAAACAATTAACTACTCTATTACTTTTATCGGAGTCTTGATTCTATAAATAAAGGGGTGGGTGATCAATTGGTTCAAGGGGGAATAATATTGCATTCATTTGAGGTGGCTTCGTTTCTTCTTGATGACATGATGGAAATAAATCAATCTTAGTATACTCAAGAAGATAAAGTTTCACCTTTTTGTGTTAGAATGACTCAAGAGGAACTTGATAAGGAAAGAGAAAGGGATGGGAACAAAGAAGATGTTAGGCCAAATGGAACTACTACTAGCACATGTGTTAGAAAATATTAAAAGTCCTGAAGGTTCAAGTGGAGTCTTTAGAGTGGAGGAGGATTCTTCCTCGGGCTATTCACATCCGGCGAATAATCAAAGTTAAAGTTCCAATAGATATGAGAAGGGTTTCCACCAATGTTATTTACAGCGGGTGGGAGTTAAGGTTGGAACTCTCACAAAGAACAAGAGCAAAGAAGATACTCTCAAGAATTGTCTAAGAAAAGTGATTATTGGAGAAGAGAGGATGATCATGAAGAAGAACACACTTAATCGTGTGAGAGCCCAAAGTCAAAAAGGAGTACAAGTAGTCCTGAGTAGACGATTATTTGTTGTCGTGCATCCTTGACAAGGTTTAGGGTTCGAATGATTTGCTAAAAGGAATGAAAGCCAATTTTTCGTCATTAAACAATAGAGTGAACTCTCTTGTTGATGTAATCAAGATACTTGAAGGCCAGTTAAGTTTACTTTTAGAATAATTGGAACAATGAATGATGAGGGGAAATGGAGATAGTGGTCTAGTTGTGGTTACTCATAGTGGAAAGGTAGCGGTAGGTGATATGAAGGGCAACGACGAAGCTCAAGATCAGGAAGAAGAAAAAGGTAGGGAGGAAGAAGATATAAAAATCCAAAAAAAATTGCCAAATGATCACAAAAAGATGTGGAAAAAATCAATCCAATCTCAAAAATGGTGAAAACTCTACCCAAAATACCTCATCCATTTCCCCAACATCTCAAGAAGAAGAACGAGAGTGGGAAGTTCAAGAATTTCTTATCGCTGTTCAAGATATTAGCGATAAGGCATTGTTGGAGATGTCGGGTTATTCCAAGTTTATGAAGGAGTTAGTCACAAAAAAGAAGCTTGAAATTTGAGACAATCGAAGTTTCTCATAGTTCTAGTGTAATTATGACTAACGAGATGATAAAAAAGAAAGAAGATACTAGAGTTTTCACCATCTCTTGCACCATCTGCATGCTCCAATTTGTCAAGGCCTAATGAAATTTAGGAGCAAGCATCAATCTAATGCCATACAGAATATATAAACAACTTGGGTTGGGTGAACCAAAATCCACAACAATATGAATCTTGATGGCAGACCGATTGATTAAACACCTCATGGGGATACTATATGACATCTTGGTAAAGGTTAACTGATTCATTTTTCCAGCTGACGCATTCTTTTGGGAGGTTGATGCTAAAAATTCCATTATTCGGGGAACACCATTCTTGGCAACTGGGAGAGCGTTAGTGGATGTTGAAAGTTGTGAATTGAAGTTCCGGGTGAACGAAGATGAAGCAACATTTAGTGTATATAAGTCAATGAAACACTCAAGGGATATTCATGTGGTCTCGACTATTGATATTATTGATGAAATGGTGGCTAATGTGAGCCATTTGATGTGTATGAGTGAACCACTTGAGGTTGTGCTTGCTAATTATGATGAGTTTGAAGTCCAAGGTTACGATGAATTAGTAGCTTCCCTTTCAAGTTTGGGGGAATATTCAAATACTCCATTGAAGCTTTATATTGATCTAAAAAATCGGGAAGAGTAACCACCGAAGCTTGAGTTGAATGTGCTTCTTACCATCTGCGGTATGCATTCTTGGGTGAAAATAACACCTTACATGTAATAATTGCAACTAATTTTCCTTAATGACAAGTAAAGTTGCTTCTTGAGATGTAAAGATGACATATCAAAGTTATAGGATAGACTACCGCTGACATAGTGGGCATTCCTCTTTGTATTCGTACTCATAAAGTCCAGCTTGATAGTGACTGTAAAATCAGTGTTGAACATCTGTGGAGATTGAATCCACTGATGTAAGAGATGGTAAAAAAATATAATTTAAAGTGGTTTGATGTAGGAGTGATATATCCTATAGTGAATAACAAGTGGGTAAGTATGGTACAATGTGTACAGAAAAAGAAAGGCATCACAATAGTCCCTAATGAAAAGGGGGAGCTTGTGTCTGTGAGACCAGCCGGATGACGAGTAAGCATGGATTATCAGAAGTTAAACTCGTGGACCGAAAAATATCACTTTCCCATGTC
Source organism: Solanum pennellii (assembly GCF_001406875.1). Classification (NCBI taxonomy): domain Eukaryota; kingdom Viridiplantae; phylum Streptophyta; class Magnoliopsida; order Solanales; family Solanaceae; genus Solanum; species Solanum pennellii. The sequence goes on along the minus strand of NC_028638.1, from coordinate 6,101,446 downwards.
TTCATGGAACAAATGCTTGATTGACTTTTAGAAAGAGTGTAGTATTGCTTTTTGGATGGGTACTCCGGTTATAATCAAATCTCTATTGCTTCAGAAGACCAAGAGAAAACCACCTTTACCTACTCATATGGAACTTTTGCTTTAAAACAGATGTTGTTCGGGTTATGTAATGCTCCGACAATGTTTCAACGTTACATGCGATCTATTTTCGCTGACATGGTGGAAGATTCAATGGAAGTCTTCATGGATGACTTCTTAGTTATGGGTGATACTTTTGAAGCATATTTAGCACATTTGGGGCAAGTACTTCAGAGATGTGTGGAGATAAATTTTATCCTAAATTGGTAAAAATGCCACTTCATGGTTAGATAAGGTATAGTTCTTGGTCACAAAGTGTTACAAAAAGGGTCGGAGGTTGATAAAGCAATGATTAAAGTGATTGAGAAGTTACCGCCACCAATCTCAGTGAAGGGTATTCGTAGCTTCTTGGGGCATGTCGGATTTTACCGGAGGTTCATAAATGACTTCTCAAAAATTGCACACCCCTTATGCAAACTTTTGGAGAAGGAGGTGAAATTCAAATTTGATGATGTATGTATGGTGGCCTTCAAGTGTTTAAAAGAAAAATTGATCTTTACCCCGATTATCATTAGTCCCGATTATTCAGCACCCTTCGAAGTGATGTGTGATGCAAGTAGTACGACATTAGGTGCCATGATGGGGCGAAAACGCAACAAACTATTTCACTCCATTTACTACACAAACAAAACTTTGAATGGTGCTCAACGTAATTATACATTTACAGAGCAAGAATTACTTGCGTTGGTATATGCATTTGAGAAATTTCGGGCATACTTGCTAGAAACTAAATAGTTTGTTCACATTAATCATGTTGCTCTGCGCTATTTGATGGCAAAGAAGGATGCCAATCAAAGATTTATAAGGTGGGTGCTAATGTTGCAAGAATTTGCGTTTCGAGTCAAAGATGGAAGAGGTTGTGAAAATCAAATGGCTGACCACATATCAAGATAAAAAGGAAAGGAGAAGGACGATCTAGAGGTAGACATAAATTATGCCTTTCGAGATAAACGATTTCACAGTAACTCTACAAGAAATGCCTTGGTATGCTGGTTTTGGTTACTATGTAGTGTGTGGGTTGATACCGGAAGAACTGAACTTCTATCAACAAAAGAGGTTTTTATTTGATGTCAAGATATACTTTTGGGTTGAACTTTACTTATTTAGAGAGTGTAAAGACAATATCATTCGAATATGTGTACCAGAAGAGGAATTCAATAAAATTCTCCATGCTTGTCATTCTTCACCTGTTGGGGGTCATCATGGTGGAGCGCGTACAACTGCTAAAATCCTCCAAAGTGGTTACGATTGGCCATCCCTTTGAAAAGATGATCATGAATTTGTTAAGAAATGTATGCAATGTCAAAGAAAAGGTGGAGTATCCAGAAGACATGAGCTTCCTATAAAACCAATCTTGGAAGTTGAATTATTTGATGTTTGGGGAATATGTTTCATGGGTCCATTTCTGAGTTTGTTTGGTAATAAGTACATTTTGGTGGCAGTAGACTATGTTTCTAAATGGGTAGAAGTTGTGGCACTACCAAACAATGAAAGGAGAAGTGTTGTTCTATTCCTAAAATGCTACATCTTTGCTAGGTTTGGCCCTCATCAGGCTATAATTATTGTTGGCGGATCCCATTTTTGCAATAGGATTTTTGTGTCCGCATTAAGAAAATATGGGGTGAGACATAAAGTATCAATGTCATATCATCCTCAAAGGAGTATCCAAGTAGAAGTTTCAAATCGGGATATCAAAAATATCTTAGCTAAGACCGTAAATACAAATAGGACTGATTGGTCTCGAAAGTTAGATGATGGTCTGTGGGAATATCGCACCTCCTACAAGAAACTAATCGATATATCTCGTATAAACTAGTCTTTGGGAAATCTCTCCATTTACCTATTGAATTGGAACACAAAGCATTATGGGCACTAAAGGCTTTGAATCTGGACTGGGCAAGTACATCAAAAAGAAGAGCAAAGTAACTTAATGAATTAGATAATTCAGGTTTAGGGCCTATGAAAGTTCAACACTCTACAAGGAAAAGATGAAGAAGTGGCATGATTCTATAATCCTTAGGAAATATTTCTAAGTTAGAGATTGGGTGTTGTTGTATAATTCTGGACTAAGACTCTTTCCGTGAAATCTCAAATCTAAATGGTCAGGCCCATATAGAGTAACACGAGTGTTCACTAATAGAGCAATTGAAGCTGAAGGTAAATAAGGCACTGCCTTCGAAGTGTACGGGCAAAAATTGAAACTATACTTTAGAGAATGCCATGAAATTTGTGTGATTGAAGTGGTGTATTTGGAAGATGCTTGAGATCATTTCCATGTCATGCCACGATATTAAATAAATCACTTCTTGGGAGGCAACCCATGTGTTAGTGTTTTGAATAATGTGTGCTGAATGTGCAAGTGTAGGCGATTTTGTAAGAATAGACTCTATCAGCGAGTCACCAATCCAGTTCGGTGATTACAAACTTGTTTGCCTTTTTGGTGTCAACAATGGGCTGAGATACTGAAACATTAGGTGGAATGCTTGTACCACTAGGCGACTCGCCGAAGTAATTGGGAGACCATACTTTCATCGCCTTTTTACCCTTACATGGACTGGTTGCACACTAGAAATTCAGCGAGCTATAGACTTTTCGCTGAATTGCCAAGATATTCGGCAACTCCAACAAGTTTTCATCAAATGGACGCCTAGTGAAGATTTCTTTTCATCCTACTATGCATGTTTCAATGACAATAGTTTACTTTTTTTTGTTATTGTTTGTTCTTTATTCACATTAGGGATAATGTTAGATGCTTTTGTAACACTCTGAAAGTCCATGACCTAAGCTAGAGCCTCACATGATGAACTAAACTTTAAAACACTGTTTTAATCCTAAAATAATGTTTATAAACCATTTACAATGTTTTAAAATCAAATCGTCAAGAAACTTCCAAGACGTCTGGAAGTTAGTCTAAATGGAACTAGTTGACGTCCATATGTTTGGTGAAGGATTCGAAGGGTCATATGAAGTCAAAAACTTATAAAAAGAATTTAAATATGTAGAATGTAGTGCAAAGGGTCCAAACTTCAAGTAAAGACTCCTCGATGACCCCCCGAAGGGTCCGGGAGGAGGACCAAACCTTGGCGAGCAAGCTGCCAAAGCATCTTGCGGAAGCCAGAATTTGAGGGTCACTGCACGACGCGCAGCTGACACGTAGAGTGGAAAATTTTGCCTCGCGACGCGTGCACTCCACATTGTCCACTTCCTCAACTAGGATTTCAAAAATAAAATATGAAATTAGCCCCGCAACGCACAACCATTTTCCAGATTCGTTGAAATCGTATTTTAAGCTTTTTGACTTCACAAAAAGACCCAATTAAGTGAGGGGTCTTTTGGGTAATCTGTGGGATGATTATATATAGCCTAAGGTTCATTTTAAAGTCAATTTTTACTCACATAAACCAAATTCCCAAAACAAAACCCAAATGCTCTCATTTCTCTCTACTTTCTCTCTCCCAAAATCCTCCATTGAAGAAGCAAGAAAGATTGAAGAAGAAGACCAATTTCCCTAGAATTTCACTCCAATTTCGTGGATTGAATCTTAATTAAGGTATGATTTATTCACTCTTGGGATTCCTTTTCCCAAGAGTTCCTTTCAAAATTGATTTCTAAATCATCCAATTGGAAGAGTTTTCCTATTCTAATGGGTTTTCTTCTAAATTTCAAATTGATGATAAATTGTGATTGTCTATGACTAATTAAGTGTAACTTGTTGGTTAATTGATGTTAATTTATGCAATTTCATTTAGATCATGTCCCTTTCCCCAATTTCCCCAAATCTTGGATCTTACTTATAAATTAATGGGAATTGATTGATGTATTGATTGTTAGACTTGTTTTATCTATTATAATTCATTTATGGTCTGCCTAGGATAATTTATTGTTGGGATTGGATCTATTTCTTTATGAATTCATGATGAACCCTATTTCCCGTAACCCTAAGTTATGAATCAAAGTTAATTGGGATAGTGATGATGCAATTGATCCAGTTATTGTATTAATTACTATTGAATTATGTTACTACACCTATTATTGGATAAAATTGGTTGGTTGATGGTAAGACTATGATGATGGCTTTTGAAGGAGATTGGGTAAGTCTTTGATATCATAAACCTATACTTCAATAATGATGGCTTGTGCTTGGTGATAAAGTTCAATTGAAGCATACCTTGTAATTGGATTAAGTAGGTGTGGTATGATGATCCAATTGAATGTCTTGATTATGTGATTGTGAGATTATGCTTAAGATGTAATGATATAAGGTTAGTTATGAAGTACCTATGTGCCTTACTATGATGTAATGATGTTAATGTGCTAATCTCACCTATGAGGGTTGTATTGAAAGGTGGTCTCATACAATTCCTATTGAGATAATGACTATGACTATATAAGGGGTAGACCTTATTACCTAAACTAAGTTATGATTGTTAAAGAAAGACATTTCAAAAGGGACTCTAGCTTAGCACCGAGTGAACTAATAGTGAGGAGTGTCCTTTCCCACATAGGGAAGGTAGGTTGACTATTGTACTCATGATATTGGAGACTATAATGCATGTATCTAAGGAGGGTCCCAACTACATCTCCTAGTTCTTAAACTATGTTGCCCCCATAGGAATACTAGCTAGTGGATCCACATAAATGTTATGTTCATGTTTTGGTACTACAATGACAAGTAGTCCGCCTTCTTTCGGTGTAGGGTTTCATGACACCGGATTCCTACAATAGCTGTCCTAGCTCTACCATATCTTTTGTTTCATTTCTTTCTGGAACAATCACAAACATTTTTTTGATTATGGGTCTACTACCAGAAATTTGATGTGTAATCTCATAGCTCGTGTGGTATATGTAGGTTAATGCAAGATGTTCCTGAAAGTAAAATAAAGTAATAAGGTGAACACTAACTAGGGTGACGTAAAGGGTTGACTTAGTCTAGGTAGCGGTATGGCACTCTACCTAGGCATTGCACCAATTGGCTTTGAGGGATGTCCTAGAAGGTTGTTCTTATGTTCTTATGATTTTGTAAAGTGAATGTTATTCATATGTTGACTTTGCATGTCAATGATCCTATTTGATGTTAGTTTCAATTATGGACATGCTATTGGTCTGTAGTGTTAAATATGATGATGACTACTATTGATTCTATGTTATGTTGAGTTAGACATTACTTGTGATCCTTCGCTTGGTTTACATGATTGAGTAAGGTTATGGGGATTTCCTTAGTCATTGCACTTGTAGGCTAAAGGGTGGGTTATGAGTAAGGATCTTGCTTATGTTATAATATTATGGATTCTTATACATGTTGACTTGACTATACTTGGTGATGTTGGTCTTAAGTTGTACATGGTTATAACTTAAGTATCATGTGATTATTAGCTTATATGGGTTCTTGATTATGCATAAGGCTTTTCAAAGTACTTAGCATGGTTTTGAACGAATGTCCTCTTTAGCATGCTTTCTATTATTTTATGTGCATATACTCATACTTAGTACAAGTGTGTACTAAACCATATTTTGTGTTTACTGCAAAATATAGGTTCCGGCCGTTGATTCTTAAGTGGGCCATTGAAGAAGGCTTGGAATCCTATTCTCCAAGTTTGGTAGGTCCTCACTTTCCGAGGATGATGTTACTATCTTGCTATTGGATATTGTTTAGTTTTAAAGACAATTTAGTTGATTCTCTTTCTTTGTTGACTTTGTATATGTGTATATGAGGCCTTTATTGTAATGAAGTATGGGCTACGTCCAATGTTGTACTCATTTTTAGATGGTTTAATATGATATGTATTCTAGACATTCGTATGAGATTATATTTCTATACTATGTATGTGAAATAAAAGTAGAAGCCTATGTAGTGCTTCATATTGCGAGGTGTCTATGTAAACTCCGTAAATATATATTATGTGTAAGTGAGAGGTCCATGTAAACCTCAATATATAAGTAGTTAAAAAGTTTTAAATTTTTCGCTAATTTAACCTATGAAACGTAATGATGAATGCTAATAGGCTAGTCTTAGTCCTCTTCGAGGATGACGACTCCGGTTACGTCATGGGGTGCTCGCCGGATGTGAAAAACTTGGTACCAGAGCATGAGGTTGAATACTTTTAAGATTGACGTCTCATAAAACCACGTATATGTAGGTTTTTATTCATAATTGAAGCGTGCCACGCTTATGAGTTAGAAACTATATGATGCTTAGGAAATTCTTATATTCTTGAAAATCCAATGTCGTGCCTCTAGAGTCTACTTTATGTTTTGCTTTCACCTAAACCTTATATTGTGGTTATAGGTATGAATACTCGAAAGGCATCCGCATGAGCACTTGATGAAGATATTGCTAATGCGGGAGTTCCTCCCCGTGGCAATCAAGATCCTCCTCATGAAGAAGTTGCTAATGATGATCAAGATCCAGCCAATCCTCCGACCTTGTTGGATGGGGACATAAGGGCAGCATTTCTCCAAATGGCCCAAGCCATTACAACTCAAGCACAAGCTTTCACTATTCAATCTCAAGCCATGACATTCTAAGCTAACCGGGAGGTGGTACCCTGAGGAAACCAACATGTTTGCACCATGGCCTCTCGCTTTAGGGATTTCACAAGGATGAATCCCCCTACTTTTTATAGGTCCAAAAAGGAGGAATAACCCCAAGAGTTCATTGATGAAGTCTACAAAATCCTCTTTGCCATTGGGTTGACTACTAGTGAAAAGGCTGAGTTAGCCACCTACCAACTCAAGGACGAGGCCCAAACTTGGTACATCCAATAGAGAGATAATAGGCCTTTGAGGGGTGGTTCAGTGACATGGGAGATTTTTAAGAAGGCTTTACTTGATAGGTTATTTCCAAGGGAAAAAAGGAAAGCTAAGGTGGAAGAATTCATCAACCTTCGTTACGGAGGTATTAGTGTGCTTGAATACTTTTTGAAGTTTACTAAGTTGTCCATATATGCTCCTTCTTTGGTTTCCGACCCAAGAGATGAGATGAGCCGCTTTGTGATGGAAGTGTCCAGCGACTTGAAAGAGGAATGTCATTCGGTTAAGATACGTGACAATATGAACATTTCTCGTCTCATGGTTCATGCTCAACAAGTGGAGGAGGCAAGGGTTAAGAAGAAGAGCAAAGATGCTAATAGGGCAAGATCATATGATGGTGGTTGTTCAAAGGGTAGTCTTGATATCCAAGACAAATCAAGGTTCAAAAAGATATTCTCCAATCAAGTTCCTTCCAAATTTCCCAAGGCTCGCGATGATAGGGTGTCTAACCCTAAGTCTCAATAGGGAAGAGGTACTAGTTCACCAAGGAAGAATCCAACTTGTGGAAAGTGTGGCAAGAAACATTATGGTGATTGCCTTGTTGGGAAAGACAATCTCTCCTCTCTCCTCTCTATTGATGTTTATGCATTACTTGACCCGTGTGATATACTATCTTTTGTTACTCACTTTATAGCTAGTAAGTTTGATATTTTGCCCGATATTCTTAATGAACCTTTTATGGTGTCTACCCCAGTGTGAGAGTCGGCGGTTGCAAAAAGGGTATATGGAAATTGTCCTATAATGTTGCCCAATAGATTTACTCATGATGAATTGATAGAACTAGATATGGTCGATATTGATGTCATTTTGGAGATGGATTGGTTGCATGATTATTTTGCTTGCATTGATTGTTGAACAAGAATTGTCAAGTTCAATTTTCCAAATGAACCCGTCCTAGAGTGGAAAGGGGAAAATTCTATTCCTAGAGGTCGTATCATTTCTTGTCTAAAAGCTTGTAAAATGATCTCTAAAGGTTGTTTATACCACATTGTGAGAGTCAAAGATTTAGACTGCTAAATTCCTCCCATTGAGTCGGTCCCCGTAGTGAGGGAATTTTCAGAGGTCTTCCCAAATGATCTTTCCGGAATTCCTCCCGAATGGGAAATTGATTTTGGTATTGATTTGCTACCGGACACCAACCCCATTATAATTCCTCCTTATCGAATGGCTCCGGATGAATTGAATGAGTAGAAGGCTCAACTCAAACACTTACTAGATAAAGTCTTCATTAGACCGAGTATTTCTCCATGGGGTGCTAAATTGTTCGTGAAGAAAATATATGGGTCCCTTAGAATGTGCATTGATTATCGCCAACTCAATAAAGTCACTACTAAGAACAAGTATCCTCTCCCTCAAATTGAAGACTTGTTTGATCAACTCCAAGGGGCAAGCTACTTTTCTAAGATTGGCTTAAGGTCGGGGTATCACCAATTCAGGGTGAGAGATGAGAATATACCAAAAATGGCATTTCGGACTAGATATGGCCACTATGAGTTCTTAGTAATGTCCTTTGGTCTCACTAATGCCCCGATGGCGTTTATGGATCTCATGAATAGGGTATTTCAAATTTACCTAGATTCATTTGTCATTGTCTTCATTGACGACATCTTGGTATATTCACAAAAATGAGGGTGAACACATGAATCATTTGAGAGTGGTGTTACAAGTGCTTAAGGAAAACCAATTATTTTTCAAGTATAGCAAATGCGAGTTTTGGTTGAGGTCGGTGGCGTTTCTTGGTCATATCATCTCTAGTGAGGGAGTTGAGGTTGATACAAGGAAAACTGAGGCAGTCAAGAATTGGCCTAGACCATTGACTCCAACTGACATTAGGAGTTTCTTGGGTATAGTGGGATACTATAGGAGGATTGTGGATGGTTTTGCGTCCATTACAGCTCCCTTGACTACCTTGACCTAAAAGAGTGTGAAATTTGAGTGGTCGGAGGCATGTGAAAGAAGCTTCCAAATCTTGAAATAAAGGCTTACATCTGCTCCAGTATTGACTCTACCGGAGGATACCAAGGGCTTCGTTTTATATTGTGATGCATCCCAAGTGGTCTAGGGTTGTGTTATTATGCAATATGGGAAAGTAGTCTGTTATGATTCTAGACAACTTAAGGTTCATGAGAAGAACTACCCAACTCATGATCTTGAGTTAGCGGCCGTGGTGTTTTCTTTTGAAAGTATGGAGGCAATATTTGTATGCTGTCCATGTTGATGTGTATAACGATTACAAGAGTCTCTAATATGTTTTACTCAAAAGGAGTTAAATCTCCGACAGAGAAGGTGGTTGAAATTATTGAAGGATTACGAAATGAGTGTTCTCTACCATCCCTATAAGGCCAATGTGTTTGTGGATGCTCTAAGTCGTATGACCATTGGTGGTGTTTCTCATGTAGAAGAATCCAAAAAAGACCTAGTGAAAGATGTTCATAGGTTGGCTAAATTGGGTGTTAGATTGGAAGATTTTCCAAATAGTGGTTTTATGGTCTATCATAACTCCAAATCGGCTTTAGTGGTTTAGGTGAAGTCTAAACAACACCTTGATCAACCATTGATGGAGATGAAGGAATTAGTTCTTGGCAAGCTTAATGAGTCATTATCCTTAGGGGGTGTGTCTTGAGGTATCAAGGAAGATTGTGTGTTCCCAATATTGATGACTTAAGAAACTGGATCCTTGAGGAAGCTCATGGTTCGCGTTATTTCATACATCCGGGTTCTACAAAGATTTATCATGACCTTAGAGAAGTGTTTTGGTGGGAAGGCTTGAAAGGGGATATAACAAAATTTGTTGCAAAATGTACAAATTGCCAACAAGTGAAAACCGAACACCAAAAGCCAGGTGGTTTACTTCAAGAAATCCAAGTTCCAACTTGGAAATGGGAAGACATAAATATGTACTTTGTGGTGGGGTTTCCTCGAACACAAAATCAACATGATTCTATATGGGTGGTTGTGGACAGGTTGACCATATCCGCTTATTTTATTCCCGTCAAGTCCACATACTCGGTGGAAGATTATGCAAGGATCCTCATAGATGATATTGTGTGTCACCATGGTATTCCGTTATCCATCATAATGGATAGGTGTGCACAATTCACATCTAAGTTTTGGAAGTCGTCCCAAAAAGGGTTAGGTACCAAGGTGAAGCTAAGCACCGCTTTTCATCCCCAAATGGATGGTCAAGCGGAGCGCACTATTCAAACCCTTGAGGATATTCTTAGAGCTTGCATCATTGATTTCAAAGGAAATTGGGATAGACATTTTCCTTTTGTTGAGGTTTCGTATAATAACACTTACCATTCATCTATATCTATGGCTCCTTTCAAAGCCTTGTATGGTACAAGATGTGGATCTCCAATTGGATGGTTTGAAGTGGGTGAATCTTCACTCTTGGGCCCCGAATTGATTTATAAGACTTTGGAGAAAGTTCAGATGATAAGGAACCAATTGAAAATAGCCTATAGTCGGCTCTTACGCCGACCATAGGAGAAGGGACTTAGAATTTGAAGAAAGGGATAAGGTGTATCTAAAAATTTCACCCATGAAAGGAGTGGTGAGATTTGGAAAGAAAGGGAAGTTGAGTCCTCATTATTTGGGTTCCTATTAAATTTTGCAAGGGGTTGGAAAGGTTGCATACGAGTTAAAATTACCTAGTGAACTATCTTCGATCATCCGGTTTTCTATGTATCCATGCTTAAGTAGTGCATTAGTGATCCCGAGTTTATACTTCCTATTGAGGTTCTAGGTCTGGATATAACCTCTCTTATGAGGAGGTTCCGGTTGAAATCCTTGATAGACAAGTGAAGAGGTTCGGGGTCAAGGAGGTGGCTTCCGTAAAGGTGTTATGGAAGAATCACCTAGTTGACGGAGCAACATGGGAGGCCAAGGCCGACATGAAGTCCCGTTATCCTCATATCTTTGCTAATTAAGGGAAATTATTCATATTAATAAAAAAATAATGAATAAATTGAATGTGGCATGTTCTGCAAAGATGTGCACATTTTGATAAAGGTTATGTCAAAATGAGTTTTCATGAAAGAAGCTTTTTGTGTTAACTTGCACTTATATGAAATATATGCTTTTTCCTTCTTGAGATTTTTGGTCCTTTGATGTTGTCTTGAGAAGAGTAGAAATGGTAGCTCTTTGGTGTCATTTTGAGCTTATGATTTGGTGTTGACAAGGTATTTCCTCAATATGTGTTATGAAAGTTGAGCTCTTATGTGAAATGACTTGAGATTTGAATTGCTATGTGTAATGCCATGATTATGTGTTGAATGGAGTTGTGAAGTATTTCTATGAGATGTGACTCATGATGATAGTATGTATGTTGTTGGTTGAGCTGCTAGTATTGAGTCTATCCTTTTCCTTAAAAGATTTTAATGTCATTCGGGGACGAATGTTCCTAAGGGGGGGATAATGTAACACTCTGAAAGTCATGACCTAATCTAGAGCCTCACATGATGAACTAAACTTTAAAAAACTGTTTTTAAGCCTAAAATAATGTTTATAAACCATTTAGGAAATTTAGAATCTAAACGTCAAGAAACGTCCAAGACGTCCGAAAGTTAGTCTAAATGGAACTAGTTGACGTCCCTATGTTTGGTGAAGGATTGGGAGGGTCATATGAGGTCCAAAACTTATAAAAAAGACTTTAAATATGTAGAATGTAGTACAAAGGGTCCAAATGTCAAGTAACGACTCACCGAGGACCCCCCGGAAGGGTCTGGAAAACAGGACCCAAACCTTGGCAGGCAAGCTGCCAAAGCAGCTTGCGGCAACCAGCATTTGAGGGTCACTGCGCGACGCGTAGCTGACAGTGGAGAGACAAAAGTCTCCTCGCACGCATCCCACGAGGTCCACTGCCTCAACCCAAATTTCGAAAATAAAATATGAAATAAGCCCCGCGACGCGCAGCCACTTCCTAGATTCATTGAAATCATATTTTAAGCATTTTGACTTCACAAAAAGACCCAATTAAGTGTGGGGTCTTTTGGGTAATATAGGGGGTGATTTATATAGCCTAAGGGTCACTTTTAAGTCATTTTTCACTCACCTGAACCAAATTCCAAAAACAAAACCATAAAGCTCTCATCTCTCTCTACTTTCTCTCTCCCAAAATCCTCCATTGAAGAAGCAAGAAAGCTTGACGAATAAGACCAATTTCCCAACGATTTCAATTTTGTGGATTAAATATTCATTAAGGTATGGGTTCTTCACTCTTGGGATTCCTTTCCCCATAAGGTCCTTTCAAAGTTGATTTCTAAATCACCCAATTCCAACGGTTTCCTATTCTAATGGGTTTTCTTCTAAACTTCAAATTGATGATAAATTATGATTATATATGACTAATTAAGTGTAGATTGTTGGTTAATTGATTTTAATTGATGAAATTTCATTTAGATCATGTCCCTTTCCCCAATTTCGCTAAATCTTGGATCTTGCTTATAAATTGATGGGAATTGATGAATGTATTGATTGTTAAACTTGTTTTATCTATTCTAATAAATTTATGGACTTCCTAGGGTAATGTATTGTTGTTATTGGATCTATTTCTTTATGAATTCATGATGAACCCTATTTTCCCTAACCCTAGGTTATGAATTAAAGTTAATTGGGATAGTGATGATGTAATTGATCTAGTTATTGTATTAATTACTATAAAATGATGTTACTACACCTATTATTGGATGAAATTGATTGGTTAATGGTAATACTATGATGATGGCTTTTGAAGGAAATTGGGTAAGTCTTTGTTATCCTAAACCTTTACTCCAATTATGATGGCTTGTACTTTGTAATGAAGTTCAATTGAAGTATATCTTGTAATTGGATTAAGTAGGTATGGTATGATTATACAATTGAAATTTCTTGATTATGTTATTGTGATATTATGCTCAAGATATAACGATATAAGGTTGGTTATGAAGTACCTATGTGCCTTACTATGATGTAATGATGTTAATGTACTAATATCACCTATGAGGGTTGTATTGAAAGGTGTTCTCATACAATTCCTATTGAGATAATGACTATGACTATATAAGGTGTAGACACTATGACCTAAACTAAGTTATGATTGTTAAAGAAAGACATTTCAAAAGGGATTCTAGCTTAGCACCGTGTGAACTAGTAGTGAGGAGTGTCCCTTCCCACATAGGGAAGGTAGGTTCACTATTGTACTCATGATATTGGAGACTATAATGCATTTAGCATAAAGAGGGTCCCTACTGCATCTCCTAGTTATTGAACTATGTTGCCCCCATAGGAATACAAGCTAGTGGATCCACATACATTATATGTTCATGTTTTGGTACTACAGTGGCAAGTAGTCCACCTTCTTTCTGTATAGGGTTTCAGGACACCAGATTCCAAATTATCTCGTGTGTTCTATGTAGGTGAAGGCAAGATGTTCCCGAAAGTAAAATGAAGTAATGAGGTGAACACTAACTAGTGTGCAATAAAGGGTTGACTTAGTCTAGGAAGGGTATTGCACTCTACCTAGGCATTGCACTAGTTGGCTTTGAGGGAAGTCCTAGAAGGTTGTTCTTATGTTCTTATGATCTTGTAATGAGAATGTTATGCATATGTTGACTTTGCACGTTGATCTTATATTATTTTAGTTTAAATTATGAACATAGTATTGGTCTATAATGCTAAATATGATCATGACTACTTTTGATGTTATGTTTTGTTGAGTTAGACATTACTTGTGATCCTTTGGTTGGTTTACAAGATTGAGTAAGGTTATGTAGTCTTGCTTGGTCATTGCACTTGTAGGCTAAAGGGTGGGTTATGAGTAAGGGTCTTGCTTATGTTATAATATTATGAATTCTTATACATTTTGTACCTCCCCTTTGCTGTATTTATCCGAAAATTAGTAAGTGTTTCGTCCACTATGATTGCCTCTTTAACGTCATTGAATTGCCGCTTTTGGAGTTCTTGTTTGGCCCAGTGTTTGAGACCATCCAAGAAGTAGAACAATAATTCATCGTTGGTCAAACTCGAAATTCAAAGAATTAGATTCGTAACTCTTTCACATAGTCACGAAAAGAAGACGTTTCTTCAATTCCCTCAACTTTTGACGAGCCTCATGGACTACAAATTGAGGATAGAATTGTCTCTTTAGTTCCTCCTAGAACTGCCCCCAATCATCGATAGAACAGACCCTTCTCTCCATGTACGCTTTTTTTCTCTGTCACCACAACATAGCGTTGTCGCTCAAATACATAGTTGTTATCCAAATTTTTGCAGCTTCACTAGTAACATTTACATGCTCAAAAGAGGCATCCATTTGCCACAAAAATTCTCAACATCTTGGGCATTTCTCTCACCACAAAGCTCCTTAGACTTAAGAGACTCAATACGTGTCAAACCAACAATAACGGGACCAACAACTCCCGCTCCGTCAGTCTCATAAACCTCCCTATTCTAACCCTCAAACTCTCTATGAAGAGAGGAGAGAACTTCGTGAGCTTAAGTTCAAGGTTGGTCAATCCTTTCCTATTCACTTTCTTAAGCTCAACAAAATTACTTTTCACCTCATCATGACCTTCAATAGTCACTGATAAGAGAACTAAATTTGTTCTCAAAAACAATAAGATGTCTATTTAAGGCCTACAAATGAGCCTCAACTCCGATAATCTTTTCATCGAGTTTTCTAGTGTCGAAACATTCTCCTTCTTCCCCAAGGATTCTACAACAAATAGGTGGGTTAGAAGAAGATTCTATTACCTTAATTTTGTCTTATTTCTTAATATCATCCTTTCGAACCTTCTGCTCCTTCTCATAAACAACCTTCTCGCCGCATTGTGATTTTGACATCATGCTCAAATCGAAACTCTGATACCACTTATCACAGGCCTATATTTCTTAGGTGTCGTGGGAAAACAAAGGTGGGATTTCACAGCTCTACGTAAGCCTGGTACTAACAAAAAATAACACTAATATGCAGTAGCAAAATTGTCTCTAAAATATTCCACACAAACAGCGAAATAGAAGACAAAATAAGATAGCAAGTTTGGGAGGCAACTGTCAGTTTTCTCTTTGTATTTCTCTAAGTGTTCTTCCATAAGTGAACTACATATATTAGCTTATAAAATCTTTAAATAAATGATAAAAATGAAATAGGACAATGTCCCAAGAGAAAAGACCAAAAAAGAAGTCTTCACAAAAGTCTAAAAGTTTGTGGGAAAGATAGTAACTTTATTTCCTGAAATTGGCAAACATCCCTATCACCCTAGCCGACTGGGCAGCTAACGCAACAAGCGTCCTGTGATTAAATAATGTCATATGATTACACAATAAACACACATTCTTCGCCTTATCCGCCCCACCAACTTGTCTGTCTTGCTTTTCGGATGGTCCTCCGGTTTGCCTTGCAGCTTTCTCTTGGTGCTTTTGGGCAGAAACCATAGCACTTAATTTACTCAACAACGGACAATAACGAGTAGCATGAGTAGTTTCACCATAATGTAGCAACCTGCATTATGAGGAACCCTTTTCTTGCGATTATCATAATTCTTTCGGAAATTAGAAGGCTAGTTCGATTGTTACCTCTCACATTGCTGCCTGAGTTCGGAACAAGTTTGCATTTGTTCCAGTTGTTATCCACCTTGGGAGGAAAAATTTTTCTCCAGTTTTCCATCATCTTCCTTGCATCTGCCGGAAATCAGTAAGTGATTTGTCCACTATGATCGATTCATTAATGTCGTTGACTTGCCGCCTCTGGTGTTCTTGTTTGGACTAATGTTCGAGACCATTTGGTCAAACTCATAATTTGAAGAGTTAGATTTGTGAACTCTTTAACATAGTCACGAATAGAGGACGTTTACTTCAATTCCCTCAACTTTCGACGAGCCTCATAAACTACATATTGAGGATAAAATTGCCGCTTTAGTTCCTCCTGGAACGGCCCACAATCATCAATAGAGTAGACCTCTATCTACATATTCGCCTTTATCCTACGCTTCTACATCATAACTTTGTGGCTCAAATGAATAGGCATTGTCCGGATTTTGGCAGCTTCACTAGTGATATTGACATGCTCGAAATAGGCATTTATTTGCCACAAAAATTCTCAACATCTTCGGATTTTCTCTCACCATGAAGCTCTTTAGGCTTAAGAGACTTAATACATTTTTCACCGATAGTAACGATACCAACAACTCCCATCCCGACAGTCTCATCAACCTACCTTTCAAACCCTCAAACTCTCTATGAAGAGAGGAGAGATCTTCGATTAGCTTGAGTTCAAGGTTAGTGAACCCTACCTTGTTCACTTTCTCAAGCTCAACAAGATTACTTTTCACCTCATCAAGACATTCAAGAGTCACTGATTCAAGAGAACTAAAATTGTTCTCAACAATAACAAGACGCCTATTTAAGAGGCCTCAACTCCAATAATCTTTACATCAAGTTGTCTAGTGTTGGAACCTTTTCCTTCTTACCCAAGGATTCCGCCACAAATAGGTGGGTAAGAAGAACAATCGTTTACCTTAAATTTGTCTCATTTCATGACAACACCCTTCCAATCCTCCTACTCCTTATCATGAACAACATGTTCATTGCGTTGCGACTTTGACGTCATGCTCAAATCAAAACTCTGATACCACTTGTCACAGACCTATTTTCTTAGGTTTCATGGACAGAAAAGGTAGGCTTACACGGCTCTATGTAAGCTTAGTCCTAACACAAAATAACACTAAGTGCAATAGAAAAATTGTCTCTAAAACAATCCACACAAATAACGAAATAGAAGGCATAAGAGAGCAAGTTTGAAGGCAAGTGCCAATTTTCTCTTTGTATTTCTCTAAGTGTTCTTCCATAAGTGAACTACATATATTAGCATATTCAAGCTATAAAGAATAAAAGTGAAATGGGACAAAGTCCCAAGAGAAAAGATCAAAAAGAAAGTTTTTGCAAAATCTAAAAGTTGGTGGGAGCTGGTTTATTTGCCAAAATGGAAAACGTCCCTATCATGAAGTCAGCCTTGTCCCTTGTCTTGGAATCTGTTTGGATACTAGTCAAGGTCATTAATTTCTAACCGAGGGTTTTTAAGTTTATCTTCCAAAGCTGAAATATAATCGGCACAATGATTGAGACCCATTGAATTGCAATACAAATTTGTTTGCTTCCGAAAGAGCTAAAATTTAATGTAGCTCCTTTTGGGGTGGCACACGCTCCCCCACCTAATTTGGCGACGACCCTGATGCCACACAGTTGTAAATAAGAATGGACTTTTTCATGAAACATCCAAAAGTCCTCATACTTCTCCTATGTTGCCTCCTCCGGTGTTATTCCTTTCCAATTGATGGGGAATTGCGAGTTTAAATTTTTCCAGCCCTTGTCTTGAACCAATTGATGATAAATAATTGTCTCGATCTGTTTGTCCACAGCTGGTGGAGTAATAAATATTTGAGCTCTACCGAACTGCCCCTGATCCTTATCCTTCACGTCATCAAAATACAGTTTTAATTGACAAGCGTGGAAGATCGAATGTATCTTCAAGTGATGGGGCATCTCAACTCGATACGAAATTCTGCCCGCCTTAGAAATAATCTCGAAAGAAACCTCTTAGTGACGAATTAGACTTTGACTCACACCTTGCAGCGACTTGAATTGTCTAGGATTGAGTTTTATCATAACTCAATCCCCAATTCGGTAGTTGACTTATCGGCTTTTGATTAGCAAACTTTTTCATTTTTCTGAACTGACTTATCAAGATATGATCGTGCAAGATGAACTTGTTCCTCGCAGGATTTCTTCATATGATAAGTACCTCGACTCTTTAAATCGACATCGACAAGCATAGATTGTAGCTTATTGGGCTGCTACTCGGTAGCCAACTCAAATGCAATCTTTCCCGTCACCTCACTCCATTGTAAATTATATGAGAATTGATCTGTGTCAAGAAACATTTCTCAATCCATTTGATTGGCCTTAACATAGTGGCGCAAATAACACTTCAAGAGTGCGTTAATCCGCTTCATTTGCCCATCCATTTGAGGATGAAAGCTGGCCGAGAAGTGCAATTCTAAGCCAAGCAAACTGAACAACTTCCTCCAAAGTTCACCAGCGAATCGAGGATCTCGATCACTAATAATGTGTTTGGGTGTGCCCTAGTGTGTTACGACATCATCACCATGGATTTGATCACTTGCTTGCCAAATTCGAAAGGGTTCGGGATTATTATGGTTGTCCAATGATTTCTTGGCAATATGTAGCGGCTCAAGCAGTCTGCTCGGCACCTTCATTTGAACCTTATCTTGTTGGCAAACTAGGCAAGTACGTATATAAACCTCAATATCATCTTGCATCCAAGGCCAATAATAAGAGGACTACAATAATGCCAAAGTCATTTTCTACCTTGGGTGACCAGCCCACGTAGTATAATGACCCTCCTTGATCAAATTACGCTTAAGGTTAACCCACTTCAGAATGTACACACGTCTGCTCGTTGTGTAGAACAAACAATTCTCCTCCCAAAACTTCTTCTTTTTGCCTTGTTGGGCCAAAAAGAGAAGTTGTTTTTCCATGGGATCATGTTACATACTTTCTTTAATATCATCAATAACACTGATGCGAGTCGAACTAATAATTGCAGCCAAGGCAGCCTTGAAACTAAGTGTATCGGCGACGACATTAACCTTCTTCGGCTTGTACTAAAACGTGAAATCAAATGCAGCCAAGAAGTCTTGCCAACGGGCCTGCATAGCAGTCAACTTCTTTTGGGACTGAAAATAAGTTGTTGCGACGTTGTCCGTCTTAACAACAAAGTGAGCACCAAAGACATAATGACGCCAAGTCCTTAGACAATGTACTACGGCCTTCATTTCCCTTCAGTGAGAAGAATAGTGTCTGTCACATCATTCAATTTTCTGCTCTCAAACGATATCGGGTGATACTCTTGCACAAGGACGCCACCAATAGAAAAATTAGATGTGTCGGTATGAATCTCAAAAGCATTAGTGAAATCAGGCAGCGCCAAAACCAGCTCATCGACAATGGCTTCCTTAAGCTTTTCAAAGGCATCTTGACACAAATAAGTCCACTCCTACTCACGAATCTTTTTAAGCAAGTCGGTGAGTGGAGAAATAATAGCCAAATAACCAAATATAAAGAGCTAATAGTAATTGGTGAGGCCAAGAAAGGATCGTAATTCGGGTACCTTTGTTAGCCTCTCAATCCCAAATAGCCTCCACCTTATCTCCGTCCATCCTTATTTCACCATGGCTAATCGTGCATCCAAGGAACTGGACTATGAGTTGTGTGAAGCTGCAATTTTTTCACTAAACACACAAATTGTTATAAAAAAGACTTTGAACACTTTGCACAAGTGCTCAACATGCTCCTCCATGTTGTCGCTATAAACAACAATGTTGTCTAAATAAATGACTACAAACTAATCCAAATAAGGATGGAACAACTTGTTCATCAAAGTAAAAAACTTCCTTGGAGCGTTTGTCATACTAAAAGGCATTACCGGCCATTCAAACGCTCCATAACGAGTAACACAAGTCGTCTTAAGATCATCACCTTCGGCAATTCGGACTTGATAATAACACTTTCTCAAGTCCATTTTTATGAACACTTTGGCCTGCCCCAAACGATCAAAGAGATAGGATAATTGTTCTTTACCGTGACCTTGTTAAGGGTCTGGTAATCAATACACAAATGCAACGTCCCTTCTATCTTCTTTTGCAACAAAACGGGTGCACCAAATGGCGCCTTAAATGGCCTAATGTGTCCAATATCAAGCAACTCCTTGGGTTGCTTCCTAAGTTCTTCCAATTTTGGGGGCACCATACGATAAGGCGTCATGGCAGGTGGCTTTGCCTCGGGAACTAGTTCAATTTAGTGATCAACTTTTGTTTGTGGTGGCAACCGTTGGGAAAGTTACTTCGTCATCACATCCCTATTATTAAAAAGGACCTGCTCAATACAAGGAGGCAAATTTACTACCTTAAATGAGCTTTCGACGCCTCCGACAAGGGCAGCAGGAAAGGTTGGTTCCCTTCTCTTAAAGCCCTTAACAATCTGCATAGCGGACAAGTGCATTTCGTTTTATGTTACTCGAATAAGGGGTACCACACAAGAACCTCCGACATTGCTAATGTGAAGTTGGTTGAGACGCGGTGAAATAATTTTGTCAACCTCATACCAAAAATCCAGCCCCAAAATAATGTCAAACACATCCATTGGTGCAATAGTGAAGTCCGTCAACCCCTTCCAGCCTCCTTAATTAATGGGGACTTTAGGAGCGAAATCATGGACAGTAATGGGGAGGGCATTGACAGTTTTCAACATCGTATCACTGGCAACATAATTCAAGCAAAGGTCCTTATCCCTTTTCTTCGTTACAAAATTATAAGTTGCACCGGTGTCCACCATAATTTGAACGTATTTGTCATTCAACTTGCCATTAACGAACAGTAATTCAAGATGCCTTACACTAGCCTGATGGGAAGACAAAGCAGCAAGCGTCAAGTGATTATACAATTTCATATGATTAAATAGACCAACCCACATTCTTCATCTTATCCGCCCTACCAACATGTCCGCCTTGCTCCTCGGATGGTCTTCCGATTTAAGTTGCAGTTTTCTCTTGGTGAGTAGTTTCACCACAAATGTAGCAGCCCTCATGATGAGGAACTCCTTTCTTCTGATCCTCATAATTCTTGCGGAAATTAGAAGGCTGATTACGATTGTTACCTCTCTATCGCTGCCTCGGTTCAGAACAAGTTTGCCTTTGTTCCGTTTGTTATCCACCTTGGGAGGAAAATACTTTCTCCAATTGTCCCTCCCCTTCGCTGCATCCGCCCAACAAATCAAAAAGCAATTCCTCCACTATGATCGCTTCATCAACGTCATTGACTTGCCGACTTTGGAGTTCTTGTTTAGCCTCAATGTTACAGACCATCCAAGAAGTAGAACAATAAGTCATCGCTGGTCGAACTCAAATTTTGAAAATTAGTTTCGTGAACTCTTTCACATAGTCACGAATAAAGGACATTTGCTTCAATTCCCTCAACTTTCGACGAGTCTCATGGACTACATTTTGAGGATAAAATTATCGTTTTAGTTCCTCCTTGAACTTCCCCAATTATCAATAGAGCAGACCCATCTCTCCATGTCTGCCTTTTTCCTCCGTCACCACAACATAGCGATGTCGCTCAAATACATAGTTGTTGTCCAGATTTTCGCAGCTTCACTAGTAATATTAACATGCTTGAAACAAACATCCATTTGCCCAAAAAAATTCTCAACATCTTTGGCATTCCTCTCACCAAGAAACTTCTTAGGCTTAAGAGACTCAATACATGTCTTACGAACAGTAACGAGACCAACAAATCCCGCCCCGAAAATCTCATTAACCTGCCTTTACAAATGCTCAAACTCTCTATGAAAAGAAGAGAGAGCTTCGGTGAGCTCGAGTTCAAGGTTGGTAAACCCTTCCTTGTTCACTTCCCTAGGGATTCTGCCACAAATAGGTAGGTTAGAAGAAGAGTCTCTTACCTTAATTTTGTCTCGTTTCTTGGCAGCATCCTTTTGAACTAAGGATAGCCTCTTTGTTGCGTTGCGACTTCGATGTCATGCTCAAATTAAAGCTCTGATACCATTTTTCACGGGCCCTTCTTTTCTTAGGTATCGTGGGACAACAAAGGTAGGCTGCACGACTCTACATAAGCATACTCCTAACACAGAATAAAACTAAAATGCAGTAGCAAAATAGTCTCTAAAACAGTTCATTCAAAGAACGAAATAGAAGGCAAAATAAGAGAGCAAGTTTGAGAGGCAAGTGTCTATTTTCTCTTGTTCTCTTAGTGTTCTTCCACAAGTGAACTACATGTATTAGCTTATACATGCTATAAATAAAAAATAAAAATGAAACGGGACAAGGTCCCAATAGAAAATACAAAAAAGGAAGTCCTTACAATAGGTTGGTGGGAAAGATAGTTGTTTTGTTTCCCTAAATGGCAAATGTCCTATCACAAAGTCAGTCTTGTCCCTTGTCTTGGTATTTGTTTTTGTTGCTAGTCAATGTCACTAATCTTCCAATGTTGGAATATAATTGTCACGCCATTTGGGACTCGTTAAATCACAATACAAATCTATCCCGCTCTCGAAAGTGCTGAAATTTAATATAGCTTCTTTCATGGTGGCACATTTATACACCGTTAATGAGAGTAGTTGTTTATTGTAGACGAGAAGTAATAGGTGTTTCAGTTTCAAAATCTATTTAAACTTGGACAAGTGTGGAAAGAAGTATCAAAAATTAAATGGGAAAGGAGACCTATGGGCTTGCCAACTAAGTGGAAAAGGGGAAGGATTGAGGGGTTGAAATTATGTATCATGCTAAGGGGGAGGACGGTGCGGATAAATGTATAATTAAATGAGAAAATTAAAATGAGTGGTCATTCATCAAATTTACTAACCAAATTTGGCCATAGTTACAACTCAAAATGACCACACTTTCATTATAGTTGTTTAGCAAATTTATTAGTTCATTGAGTGATCTACCTTAGACCATTGTTGGTGGGATTTTAATTTTTTAGGATGACTATTCTCTGTAAATTTTAAATATGAATTCAATTCCTAAATTAAGTAGTCAATTCACAACATATGTAGTTTGTTATCACTAAGTTTGCAAATGAGTTATTCCATGGAATCACCTCTGATGATGTTGCGACTTTGCAAAGCACATAAAAATGATAGTTTTTGCTTATTTAGTGATAGCTAGCTTCTTGAGATTGTCTTTCAATAAAATGCACACAAACTAATTATCATGGAAATCAACTCTATAAGAGTTTGTTGATTCACGAAGTTCTATATCGTGCATAATTAACAAATAAATAACATGCTAAATTTATTGCAAACGTGAATTATTTTAAGTGAATAATATATTAAAAAAATCGAACCATCAAAAGGAGCTTATATCTATTTATTTTTTTGAAATTATTTAGAGGAGATTAGAGTTGGTTTAGATTGAAAAAATCGATCTGCAGTGTATACTTTATTGTATCAACAATGTATATAGATGCATATACATCACTAATATACAAGTAATACATTATCTATACACGAGTATACACTATTTATAGTTTTATTGAAAATAATATTTGTTGTTATATTCCTAATTTAGACTATTTTATATGGAAGGACTATTTGTAGTCTTGCTGAAAATAATGTTTGTTGTTGTATTGCTAATTTTAGACCATTTTTTATACTAATAATAATATGGCTTTATGAAATAGTTTTTTAATTAACTTAGGTTTCAAGTAGGGGTGTAAAATGGGCGGGTTGGGTTGAAATTGGAATTATTAAAAGGGCAACTTTCACATATAGCAAATAAAAAATTCATATTTGTATGCTATAGCAAAGTTTGCATAATTGCGCTCCATAGCAAACGTAGAAACTGTATAATTTGCTATACATATACAGTTGAAGCAAATTGTATAAAACGAAGTGTACAAAACGAAGAAAGAGAAAGATACTTGGGCAGAGAACTGTATAAAAACGAAGTGTATAAAATGAATTGTATTATTATAAGTGTATAGAATGATTATATACAATTTGAATTTGTATAAAATGAGAAAGAGAGAAAGACAAAAGAGACTTGAGAAGGAATATACAATTGAAACGAATTGTATAAAATGAGAAAGAGAGAAATTAGATACAATTTGAAAATCGTATAAAACGAGAAAGAGAGAAAGACAAAAGAAACTGGGCAGGGGAGTATTTTTATTGTATAATTATAAGTGTATAGGACGAAAATATATGTACTTTCATGTGTATATACAATTTTCTCACGCTTTATACAAACATAAACGCAATTTATACATTTCGCTTCTGTTTGTATAAGTTAGAAAGGCGAAGGTGGCGAGCGAGATTTGGGAGAGTGGCGAGCGAGATTTGGAAGAGGGGAGAGAGGGGAACAAAAATATATATATTTATACAATTTTCTCTGCTTTATACAATTAGAAACAATTTTTATACATTTGTATTTGTATAAAAAGTGAGGAAGCGAGCGAGAGATTGGAGGAGAGTGGCGAGCGAGATATTTGGGAGAGAGGCGCCTGACAATTTTTTGCAAACGTTTGCTATGGAGCACAATTAAATCAAACTCTAGCTACTCCATTTATTTTAGGCTATTAGTTTGCTATTATATACAATTTTCCCTTATTAAAATGGGTTCAATAGAAATCGGGTTGGGTCTTGACCCGCCCAAGTTTACTTTGGGATCAAATGGGTTTGATCCAAATGGGCTAGAAACAGGTTGGGTCTTGACTCGCCCAATTTGACCCGATTAATCTCAATAATTTAACATATTGATATTTAACTTTTATAACCACAATTTGAATTCCCGCTTAAGAATTTTTTGTTAAAAAAATAACAAATATATAAATAAATCCTAAAAGATGTTAAATAGATGATAATTCATTCCTTCAATATAGGAACATATATCTTAATAAAAAGTTTTAAAATGGGTTGAAATTGAAGATTGAATTGGGCTCAATTGAATTTTTTTTTCAAATGATTAAACTTGAATGAGTTGAGAATGAACTCAATTCACATTATCTTGAACCGAACTCTTAAAATTTTGAACGAATTAAATGAATTACTTGTGTTTGAATTCGCTTTTTAACACAAACCAGTATTTTGTATACTTTTTCGTAAAATACAAAAGAGATGGCGTGCTAGTGCAAATAAGAGAAGTTAAAGGGGTAGAAAGCGACAAGTTAGGCCTACCATTACTGACGTTGCACATTTCCCATAATAATTGCAACTACAGCCTTATCCAACTTTTTAAAAATTCCTAGTTTACAAAGCACGTCTTCTAATAATTTATATTAATTTGGCAAATACTTTAAAAATTAAAATTATTTATAATTTAGTACTATAACTTTGAAATATTTTATATGCCTAAATCATATAGTATATTTTTTGATCCGTTTCTAGGAACTTCCATATCTTTTTGGTTGCTAGTTGACTTGACCAATTTATAACTTGAGGATACTGCCTCTTGTTCATAAAAAATATGTTCCTTAATTTATGTTTATACTCTCTAATTTTATTTTAAATATGCTTACATAAATACTTAAATTTATATAAAATAAATAATTACTAAATATTCTATATCACAATTTGCATCTCACTTCCTTTCATGTGTTTTATCAGGTATAATTCATGTGTTTTATGTGTAATATCACATATAATTTATGTGTCTCTGTTTAATTTAATATTATTTAAATATTTCTTTGTGTATAATCAAAATTGGATTGCATTTTTTTTTTAATTTATATGAAGGGATCAAAATTAAAATATAAAAATAGCGGCTCATCAAAGTTTTTTTTTGCTCAAGTTACCTCTCTACACAGGTTTACCCGTTTTTGATGTTATGCTAATTTTCCTTTGAATTGAATTTTGAGTATAAGATAAGGTGAAGAGTGAGATCCATCAATTTGAAGCTTTGCATATGGGTAGTCAAACAGATGAAATACCTCTTCTCGAAGATGGTGGCCTTCTTGAGGTTCTAATTTCTCTCTTAATTTCAAATCTAATTATTTGGGGTTAACTGTTTTATCTCTATTGCATACACTTGTATTGGTGTTCAAGGAAAGATTTGTGTTTGATTCATCTTTTTCCGATACGGTATGAAGCTAACTCTGCTGGGTATTTGTTGATATAATACATCAATCTGCAATTTTTTTGCTAGTTAGACTCTTGTTAGTGTGTTTTATATTGTTGGGCATGTACAAGTTGTTAATCGAGGCAGAAGATATAACGGTCCTTAGCGTTAAGTAGACAGTGTTGTTAATTATTCAACTTCTCTGAGGAAAGATGAGATAAGACCATGTCTTTTCCAGGTTAATTGTAGCTTGTTGCTAAAAGAGGCCAAAGTGCGCGAATGCTTTGGTCCTACAATTCGGAAAAGTGAAAAAGTGGAATTGAGTAGAAGATTAACTAGAACAAAAGCTCAGTAGTGCTAAAGTTTGAATTGGAAACAATTGAAAGTCCTGATGAATGGATTCATGATCTAGGCAGTTGAAATGAAGTGCAGGAGTATTTTAAACCAATCGAGATTATATTATACTTGTAATTAATCAATAATCAAGTAAGCTTCTTCCCTCAAACAGTGAAAATCATTGTTCCCCAGAAAAGAAAATATAAAATAGGACCCATGGTTGATAAAAGTTGACAGTAAAAGTAAAAGATCCATCCATAAGATGGTGGCCTTCCAGGTATTCTGTTTAGTCCTATGTGGTATCCAAATAATAGTAATGTAATTTTTTCTTCTATGAATGTAAATGAAAGCATAACAAAACCCTTCTTGTTTAAGATTAGTTAGTTGAAAGTGTAGGAATTTCAAACTGACCTCCATTTGCTATATCTGAGATTGCTATGATCATTTCCTTTTTTTTATTTTTATTTTATACATACAATAAAACAATGACTTATGTAGTTGAGTTCAATTCCTCTCACATAAACAAATTATTTACTTCATCTATATTCGAGGGTTATGCGTATACTAATAACAGAAGTAGATACCTGATTTATACATCAATGTCCAAACTATACCATAAAATGACCCCTGAACTAATACAGGAGGAGGACCGCAGATGGGGGATTTTCAATACTATTTTTTTGGAGAGTGTGCGGTAGTAGAAGAGGATGTGGTAAAAGAAATAAGGGTAAAAAATGGCCCTAGACTTAGGTAACGGCTGGGGTAGGAGCGTAATACTTTTTTAACGGAGGGAATAATTGTTCTATTTTGCATAGTCGAGGGGCATCTTTTATCCTGTACAATTTTTATATGGATCCTTGGTTTACAAAATTAAGTTGAGTATGTTTAAATATTCTGGCTATTCCACATCTTCAAGAATAGAGTCTGTCATTCATTTTTAATGTAGAAGATGATAATTAGATGCAAATGTACTTTCCTTGCACGTTATTTTGCCATAAGAAATGTGAATCCCTGCAAGATAGTTTTGTTGAGGCATGCTTAAATAAATTCCTATTTGCAGGATGAGAATAGTGGACTCTATACTAGGGATGGTTCTGTTGATATAAAGGGTAATCCTGTTTTAAAGAGTGAGACAGGGAACTGGAGAGCTTGCCCATTTATTCTTGGTATGTTTCAGATTTCCCATTTCTTTTGTTTTCTTCTTTCTCCTTTTCCCTGTTTGGCATAGTTAGTTATTCACTCTGCTTTATGATATAATTGATTTGGTTGCTGACTTTGGTCTCAGGTAATGAATGTTGTGAACGTTTGGCATACTATGGCATTGCTGCTAATCTTGTTACCTATCTTACTAAAAAGTTACATGAGGGAAACGTTTCAGCTGCTAGAAATGTCACTACTTGGCAAGGCACTTGTTACATAACGCCCCTAATTGGGGCTGTACTGGCAGATGCATACTGGGGAAGATATTGGACGATTGCTACCTTCTCAACTATCTACTTCATCGTAAATATCTCACCTTCATTTTACACAAAGTACTAAACTTATGGTGTGTGAGATGATATAAAATTTCTTCTTGTGACTTGCATATTCATATTTTGTCGTTTTTCCTTTCCTACTTGAGAGTTTCTCTTAACATAGTTAACTTTTAATCTACTGATTTTTTTCTTTTGTTTTCACTCCACGGAGCTCATAAATCGTTGAGATTGTATTAGTCATCTTTAGATTAATTAGGAAGCTCAGTAAAGCAGGTCGGTTAATGGAATTGTGGGCCTGCACCTACCCCACAGTGCTCGATCTTGGTGAATCTTATTCTTCTTAGGTGGAACAGAAGTTGTGGTGCAGGCTGGTCATCAACTTCTTACCGAATCATATATAGACATTCAGATGACAAGCAAAAAGAATTTACTCTTTGAAATTTATTATGTTTCATCTAGTATATCATTCTTACCTGGAACATTAAAATAGACAATAGAATGATATCAAAGGGAACTTTGGATATCTGGAGATGTTTCCGTCGTCCTATCTGTAACAGCAAAGAGTATTTCATCTCCCCCCCACCCCAAAATAAAAGCAAAGAGCGAAGAAGATAAGGAAAAACAGTAGCCTCTAGATGCTTCCTCTGTAAAGAGGCTTTAGAGAACTTACAAGCACCTTTTTCTGCACTGTAAGGTAACTGCGCAGGTTTGGACTCTGTTTACTAGCATAGACAATGAATGCTGGACTATGCCAGAACACGCTTCTGATCATCTAAGCTGTTGGATCAAAAAGGGAGGCAGTTAGAGTCAGAAAAGATGGTGGAGAACAGTTTCAACATGTAATTGGTGGAATGTACAATACAGAAGATTAAATGGAAAGTAATCACTCGTTTAGGTTTGTGGTATAAAGAACAGGATACGAGGAGATCCAATTAGTGGACTTCATAGGTTTCTTGTAAGTATTTCCTGTCCTTTTCTTTTAACATCTTTTCGAGGTGGCCAGCATAGCCCTTTCATGCTGAGGAATACAAAAAGTTACCACTTTCGAAAAAAGGGATAAGGAAAAAATCGTAGAAATTACAGAATCAACTATCAAGTGAAATTCATATTTTAAAAAACTCTAGGGCTTTCACACAACTTGTTTTCCGTTTCAAAAAAGGTAAAAGAATAAACGCGAGGACTGGCAGCCTTCTCTGGTGATTTTGGGGATCTTGAGGTGACTAGTAGCCATGGTGGCTGTTGCCACTGGACAGCCTCCTCCTGAGGTTGCAGCCTCCTAACCCTACTTCCGATGCTTCACTTCTTAACCCTCCACTGCTGCAGCCCGAAGCAACCTATTCCACTCAAACCTGTTGTGTATTACCACAGGGAACCTACTGTGACTTGGGATTCAGACAGTTTGGTTGACTTATCATCAAGTAGAATTTACCATTTGCTGTTATTGGTAAATTTCATATGGATGGCCGGAACTCGAAAATTTAAGAAAGATCATTCCAACTCAATCTGAGATCAAGGTTGTTTTGCAAAATACGGTTTTTAAGAAATCGTTTTGTGTTAATATGCTAACCAAGCCAGAACTCCCATTGTTAAAGATATATTTACCAATGTTAAAGTGGGATCCTTATCTCGATCCAGATGAAGAAATATTGAATGCTGTTGCATGTATTTTGTTCTCAGGCCTACCTCCTGATTTATCTACTAAAGAATCTGTATCTTCTCTTGCATCAGCTGTTTGGGAACTTTTGACAGTGGACATGGCTACAAGTAATCAAACTCGGCCTAGCTTTGCTAGGGTGAAGGTTTAGTTTGATTTGCTTGGAGATTTGCCCAGGTATTGCAAAACTACTGTCATCAAGGTCATAATGGTGAGGAATGCCATGTCCTAAATGTAAATTGAATGTGGAGAAGAGTGAAGACCAAACTGGTAGATTGAATGAGGTACCTTCTAATGATACTACTGAACCAATTAAAGTGTTGAAGAGTAGTAAAGTAGTGGGCAGTTTCTAAAGGAAACAGGTTTAGGTAAGGCTGAGAGTAACAAGAAGGTTGACGGTGCAACTGATCAGCAGATTGCTGCTCATAAGTCTGATGGTTCAATTGCTCAAAGATAACGAGTTTCTATTTTACCAACAGATAGTTCTTTTGCTCCAATAGCTGATATAGAGGAGAAAGAAAATGGAGGTGATGCTAATAATAATGTGGCAAATTGCATTTTTTGAAAAAAATATGTGGTGATTGTACCTGATGATCCCCAAAGGAAGAAACTAATAGTCCTAATTTAATTGTGACGCCAATTACTATTTTGAAAAGGGAGGATATTCCTGATCAATCTAGGATGGTTACTGGGGAGGAGGCATTGGTTGATAGCTTAATCAAGTCAAAGAATAAGGAGTTGGGTGCTAAGCGAAATATCGTTGTCTAAGAAACCTGGGAAGGCCTGTGCAATCAACACAGATGTGGGTTGGAAATCATTTCCCTCAAATTAAAGATTTTTTTATAGTTACCACGACCAGTTGTGTCCACACGTTCCTTCACAAACCTTTGATAAGTCTTCACTTCTCTCCTTTCTGGAATAAGAGTGAATTCAATTTGAAGTAGGGTGATCAAGTAGAATTAATCAAGGCAGATTCTTATGTACCAATTGGAGTTATTAACTTGAATGCAGGTCTCATGATGCAAGAAAAGCAGCAGCTCAACTTGTCTCTAAAATTGTTGATGGCCAAGGTGTTTTAGACAGCAATGGTGATCCACTGGAACATGAAAACTTTGAGAAGTCTGTAAGATTTTGTGAAGAGGATGATGAATCCATGGTACAGAATTTTCAAATGTCGCTAGAAGAAGTGATCTATCTCCAAGACAATTTGTTGAAGTTACAAAAAAGGAGCGAAGCAAGAACTAGAAACAAGATAACTTGTTTCACAGAATGCAACTAAAGAGGACAGCTTCCCAAAAATAGAACAATTAATGATGAATAAGGTTCTATAAATTGGGAGGTACATGAGGAAATTGGGTCTTTATACTGCTTTTTAGAATTCTTCCGAGAAGATTTGTGCTTTTTATTGATGAATATTTCAAAGTTATGGTTCTTACGGATTTGGAGCATCAACTGACTCTCAAATCGAATCATCAAGGTCTAGATAAAGAGTTTACCCTGACTCTTATATATGCTAAATGTGATATGCATGAATTGAACTATTGGTTTCATTATATCATCCTAGGGACATCAATAATACTCATTGGATGGTATTGGGTGACTTCAGTGTGGTTCTATCAAGGATGAAAAATTTGGAGGTGCTGCATATCCGCGACCAAAGTTGAGGATTTTTCACATTGTATGTCAAACTGTGTTCTAACTATTAGGGTATCAAAGGAAGCGTCTATACTTTGTCGAATGGGAGAAGATGAAGCTTGTGTTTTAAAAAATCAGATAGATGTAGTGGCAGTCAAGAATGGTAAGACTTACTTTCCCAATCTTGATGTTGAACATCTTGTCTAAAGTGGCTTAGATCACGCTCCTTTGTTATTTAGTGGTACCGTGGAGTATTTTTCAGTTAAAAGGCCATACAAGTTCTTGAATTTTTGGATTAAGCATGAGAAATTCCTGGAGGTGGTTAGGAGAAATTGGACTTCAGATTTTTTTTTGTGAGCTCCGTTGGTTATTCTTCAAAACAAGTTGAAGAATGTAAAAGGAAGGCCTTTGTGAAATGGAGCAAAACCATTTATGGTGATATTTACTCTGATGGAATTAAGGTACATGAGGTTCTATTTGAATCGCATCCTTAGCTCAATCAAGAAAAGATTGCATAATGAGCAAGCAGAGTAAAGAGTTAAATAAATATGTACACTTGGAGGAGGAATTTCGAAGTGAAAACATGGTTCAAGGAAGGAGATTGTAATACAAAGTTCTATCATATGTTAAAGGAAGAAGGAAAAAGCTTCATGTGATAAGACTGCAAGATGCTAATGGTAAATGGAGAAACACCATTGAAGAGCTTTCAAATGAAATATTAAATACCCTTTGGGGTGGTCCAGTTGTTTGAGCTTGGGACTACCATGTTAGAGGTCTCAAGTTCGAAACCCCTTGCCAGCGGAAGCAAGGGGTTTACCTTTTGGGTCGAGCTCGTCGCATCAGGCTTGCCTAGTGCAGGTTACCTCTCCTACGTGGTTTGCGAGCTATTGCATAAGAGCGGGGGTTTTACCCTGTGCGGACCCAAAGGGTAGCGACTGCAATTTCCCTCGTCATAAAAAAAAAGGAACTATCAAATTCTTTCAAGAATAAACAAGGAATAAAGGGTGCTTGAGATCTTGAGGTGTGTATCTAATTTCATTTCTTGTACAAAATAACTCCCTGGCAGCTTTGCTATCTATAAAAGATGTTAAGTAAGCGTAAACAGATAACAAATAAGTTAGCAACCGGTGTTTGGTTTAAAACTTTAAATGGTTTAAGTGCCCGTGGTTCCGATGAATTTACATGCTTGTTTTATATGTGGCATTAAATGTTAGAGGCAAGAGAGTTGACTGTGCATTAACGTAGGGGGAAAATGAAAATGGGATCCTACAATTTTCATTTTGATAATTGGATGAGATTGTGCGCACTTCACTTTATATTGCCAAATAATTTACCTATTGATGAGATATCAAGAATGTCCTGGAGGTCCTAGGCATTGTTTTGTATCATGCTGTAAAACATCCACATTGATTATGAGAGGAGAAACGTCATAAGTTGTCCTTGAACTATTGAAGTAGGTAAAAATAGTCCTTTAACTATACATGTATCAGATTTAGTCCTTTAACTATCCAAAACGTTATCAAGTTTGGTCCGTTAACTACGCACTTACCGTTTTAGACCCTTAATGATACATGTATCGATTTTAGTCCTTTTAAGTATCAAAAACTTATCAGGTTTGGTGTATGTTTATTTTTTATACAAATAAGTTAGGTTTGTATTTACGGAACTCATGCCTTTGTGAAATTAATTCTTTTTAGCCATTTTTTCAATTGTTTCTCTCTTCCTGCTATTTTTTCTTCAAAATACTCTTATGTAAAGAACCATAACCTCACCAATTCAGTATTTTGATAATGAGAAAATATGATGCAAGTCTTGATTATGTCCAATGGAGGATAAATGAAGCATATTATTATTGCGAATAACTTGAATATGCTATGTCCCTTCTTTAGCGGTTAACGGTTTATAATCAACGTGAATTTTTTAATTCTATTTTTTCATACAAAATAAAATTAAATTTTTAAACGTAAAATATAACAAATAAAATAATAAATCGATCTATTTCATATTTTTTAAAAAAAAATGAAAAAAGAAGAAGTTGCAAATCTACCATTTTATAGGTTTTAACTTCTAAAATTAAATAAGTTCTCTTCCATTAAGTGGGTGGAGTCCAAATTTTGGAATCAAAACATATGAGTGAAGAACTTTTAATTTTATTCTCCTTGCAGGAAATTCATTTCTATTAAATATAAATAAATCTCTCCCCACACCTAATGGGTGATAACTTTTTTCTTTTTATGATAAATTTTAGCATATTCAAAGTCATTACTGACAATAATATTTTTCATTTTATCCTCCATTGATTACAATCAAGACTTGTATCTTCTTTCCTTGTGAGTTTCATTTTGAATGGTTGAGCTGAAGGCTATTTTCATAAGCATAACTTGAAGAAAAAGTAGTGGGGAGAGAGAAACAACTAGAAAAATGGGTTAAATATTTAATTTCACAAAGACGTGTGTTATGTGAATATGAACCTAAGCTATTAGTATAAAAAATAGATAGAGACCAAACCAAACCTGATAAATTTTTGAATAGTTAAAGGGGACACGTTTCAGTGTATAGTTAATTGACTTAGAACAGTAAGTGTATAGTTAAGGGACCAAACTTGATGACGTTTTGGTTAGTTAAAGGACTAAATCTGGTGAATGTATATTCAGAGGATATTCCCTTCCATACTGTTCATGAAATTAAGCTCCCTAAGTTTGTTCTTGAGAAATAGATGAACGCGTAAAACAACTATTCAGCTTATGTGCCAGAATGATTAAAAGGAGAGCGCCCCTTTCACTGGAGATTCTCATATTTGGCGAATCTTGCATTTGACGATGATTATGAGGTATATTTCAACTCATTTGAAGAGGTTGTTCCAAAGATAGTAGGATACTTAATGTGGACAAGTTTCAATGCCCCTTCCTACACATAAGAACTATCAGGTAGGATGAGTGATTGCCGAGGTGCTGATTATTTGTTGAGCTTGTGGGCCAATTTAAGTGAATTTACATACCTGCAGAACATAAGATGCAACAGAGATGAAATCATGAGGATGATGAAAATAGGAAATTTCATGGTTCAGGAATGTGCAAGGCTGCTGTGTATCTGTTTTTTATAGTCCTACATGAACATTTGTACTATTCTTTCATGGTGTATTTGTATTTTAGTATCCAGTATAAATTCTAAGATGCTTTTGCTCTACTTAAGTTAGCAAGTTTGAACTTTAGATATGATGTAAAAGGTAGAAGTGACCCTGCATTTCTATTGGTTTGGAGTATATTACTCACTCCGGCACGCTGCCTTGTGACATATTAACTATAAAAAGAAGTGATACATATTTAACCTTTTTCATTTCTTTTATAGTTGGTGGGTGCAACTGTGGTTCTAGATTTATGTATTGTTGTTGCAACTTTAAGGAAGGTAGAGCCACTTTCCCGGCAAACTGCTTAAGTGCTAATTGCCTTTCATATGGAACTTATAACAACTTTATGAAGTGTGTCGTATTTGCCAAGTTCTAGAGAAATTAAAGATGGGCAATACATAAGAAAGTTATAAGGAGTAAATATAGTAGCTATCTGCTCGGTGCTTTTTAGAACTCTTGTGATTAAAGGTCTCATCTTTACAACTAATATAGCAAGTTCAAGTGAGAAGTAGATACATGTCTTGTCTTGAAAACCGATGTCCTAACTTTGTTTGCCCTATCTCCCCTTTGCAACTGGCATTTTACCTTTGCTCTAGCCTCTAGTGCAACAATAAATTAAGAGGCATATCCTGTTCTTGCAACCTTTCTTTCTCTTACATCTGCTTGCCGGACTTGCACTACTTATATTATGATTTTTTGGTTGTTGATTTGTTGTAAAGGGCATGTGCACGTTGACACTATCGGCTTCAGTTCCTGCTTTTAAGCCCCCTGAATGTGTGGGCTCTGTGTGCCCTTCGGCATCTCCTGCCCAGTATGCCATATTCTTTTTTGGCCTCTATCTGATTGCTCTTGGTACTGGTGGGATCAAACCATGTGTTTCGTCATTTGGAGCTGATCAATTTGATGACACAGATCCAAAAGAGAGGGTTAAAAAGGGATCCTTCTTCAATTGGTTCTATTTTTCTATCAACATTGGAGCTTTGATATCAAGCAGTTTGATCGTGTGGATTCAAGAAAATGCTGGATGGGGCCTTGGGTTTGGCATCCCTGCAGTTTTCATGGGCATTGCCATTGCAAGTTTCTTTTTTGGTACACCACTCTACAGATTTCAGAAGCCTGGGGGAAGTCCTCTCACAAGAATGTGCCAGGTTTTGGTTGCAGCATTCCACAAATGGAACTTGTCTGTCCCCGATGATAGTACACTACTTTATGAGACCCCAGACAAAAGCTCTGCAATTGAAGGGAGCCGAAAGCTGTTGCACACTGATGAACTAAGGTGAGAATATTTTCTTTTTTTTGCCAAGGAGTACATTTTAACTTTACACTCTCTTCTCATCTGTGTTCTCGTAAGGCTCTTACAGAAGTCATGACATTTATAAAGACAATAATGATGCCAAGACATTCATACTTCAAAGTCAAAGTCAGAATATCTTTCATATCATATCATTTCGTACTTAGAATTGCACTTTGAGGCATAGCTTGCAAGTTTTAAGAAACACGGAAAATTCACGCTTGCTTGCTTCCTCGAACATACATACACATTCGAGAACATTTTCATACATCTTTAGGATCATGCTTCTTGGCAAAGGACTCAAGAAAGGTCTTTCTAAAATTTTCTTCGATGTAGTCTCAACTCATCAAACAACAATCTCTACATGAATACAATTCAAATGTCTCAATTTATAACCCATTACAGCTCAACATAAGCCTTCTAGGCTTTGGACTTGGGCTTTACTTAATCCAAGTCCCCAAATGTAAATTAATGGTGAAATCTTGATTCATCATAATCCCCTTGATTGAATATACAATTGATTGTTGAAGCTGTTTGCCCTATCTCTATTTTACTTTTTGATTATTATAATATTATTTCTATTATGTTACTAATTTAACCTTTATCATTTGTAATTATTTTCTAATGTAATATAACAATTAACACGTTACTACTTCCGCCAAATCAATACTACTTCCGCTAAATTAATCATTTTTAATTCTATTTTTAAAAGAAATTGTCACTTCAAATATGTAACTTAAAGTTATTGAATAATATTTACATTACATAAGATCATTAATTAAGTCTCTAATATTTGTAATTATTTTCCAAGTAATATAACATCTAAAACGTATTGTTGATTTTTTAATTTTTTGGTCATTTTAAATATGTAATTTAGAATATAATTTTTTTCATTATGAAGTATGCACAAAAAATTTACATGATTATTCAAATAATATACTTTTTATGTTATAGTGATAAATTATTACACTACAGTTTTTAAATAGCATGAAAATATTTGATTCAATACTTCAAAATGGAATATGGGAAGTAAATTAGTACACGAAATAATTGGATACAAGATGAAATTTTTACAATTTTTAGCTACACATAAAATATAAGGACAAAAATGCTCATTTTGAACTCCGTCATACATTAATAGAACATTCATGAGAGTAATGTAATAGTCTTGAAAGTTGAGTATTTATGTAAGATTTAAAATAAATTTCATAATAATACAATATTTATGTTGCAATTATATTACATCAATGATTTCACTTTTATTTGAATTGTTCGTTAATATGTATTATATATAATATTTATCGCAATTTACGTTATTTAGAATAAAATATAATTTTATATTAAATGAAGAATTTGAAAAAAATAAAATTTTTGTATTAACATAAAGATTATAGAGGGATTATTCTAAAAAAAATGATTTATATTATGAAATAAGAAACTAAGAATAAAATAGAAATAATAATATAATATTGAGGAGAGAGAAAAAAGATTCTTTTTTAGAGAGAAATAGAGAATTGGGTTGGAGTTGATTGTCTGAAAATACAGAGAACTCTATATTTAGAGTGTAAAATAGAGGATAGGGTTGGAGATGTCCTTATTCCAACACTCCCCCTCAAGTTGGTGCATACATGTCATATTTACCGAGCTTGTTACTGATGTAATGGAAGACGAGGGCATCCAATTAATTAAATAGCAAGACGCGAGAATTGCATCACCCCCAAAAATGCTAAGGAACATGGGATTCAATGAAAAGTGTGTGAACTGTTTCATGAGATGCATGTTCTTCGTTTCAGCTACCCTGATTTGCTGAGGGGTGTATAGACAAGATGTCTGATGAATAATTCCTTGATGAGTCATAAACTGCTGAAACTGGGAGGATAAGTATTCTGAAGCATTATCTCTATAGATTTAAGAATAGAAACTTCAAAATTAATTTTGTATTTTAACACAAAAACTCATTAATATAGAAAAAAAACTCATAATAATCTTTCATTAAGAAAATCCGTACATCTGGAATAATCATCAATGACTAACGAAATAACTGAAGTTTAATGTTGAACTGACTCTACTAGGATCCCAAAAATCATAATAAACTAATGAAAAAATGTACATAAAGAATAGAGTATAAAGTCATAGAAGGTAAGGTTTAGCTTGTCCAACTCTTTTAATTTTGTTTGGATCCTGTTGGCTAGAGCAATCAGAGGAAGAGACTGTAAATAAACAATATTAGAGAAAAGTGATTTTTAACCAAAAATATGATCAGAAGCGTCCGAATCCATGGCCCGCAGTCCAAGGGTACTAGAATGTGAAACACAAGCAAAAGAATTACTAGAAACAAAAGTATCAAGCAGAGCAACTGAGGCTACTGTGGAGATGCTTAATTTCTCGATTCTAAAGGAATTCATTATATTCCCTTCAGATAAAGAAACCCTTTATTACATACACTGTCAATCTGAGCAATATGAGCATTATTGGGTAGTCGACCATGTAGAATATTAACATTTTTCCTAGTCATTAGGAAAGATATGAACTTCCTGACCCTTAGGAGTAGAATTTCCCCCTTTCCTTGAGATCTTCCAAAACGACTCTTCCTCATTGATTCTCCATGGACTAAGATGATGGATTTTTTGTGGTTTGAGATGCTAGATTAGAGCAGTTAATGGTGAGTGTGAAACCATTGTGTGATTGGGAGGCTTGGCAAGACGAAGTAAACTAGAGAATAGTTCATCAATTGTAGGGACTGTAGGACTAACTAAAATTTGATCACACACCGAATCAAATATAGTAGGAAGTCCAATAAGTGTAAGAACTCGAAACGACTCTTTCTACTTGTTGCTTTTCGATGTTCATAATGACTGACACTAAGCTCTTAAGAAGGTAATTTGACATATCCGATTCTTCTTTCTTTAAGTTTGTCATTGAAGATATCATGTCATGAAAACGAGACATCATTAGTATATAAAGCGCGTGTCTTTTCCGATACTGAAAGCATGTATGGATGGACGAAAGAACAGTGCCAACTTGGAAGCAATAGAACGTAGACAGTCAAGTGAAATCCAATCCATGAAATAATTTGATTTATGGACAGCGTCGTTGTGGTAAAGATCGTAATGCCAGACGAATCATTACCGCAAGGCATAGAGGGGGAGGTCAGATCATCACAAAAAACTACATAATTGAGCATCAATCATCTCCCTTTGCTCTTTGATCTTTTCATCTATCTAACTAGCTTTTTTCATTAAGTGACGTTGAACACCTTGACCCTTGCACCACAACTCTACCAAGGAAGCTCAAGCTAAATAGTTTGAACTTAGCATTAATGATTTAGAAGTAATCATAGGGCGAAGTTCCGATAACATATCAAGATCCGAAAGACATCTTGTGCAATCTGACTTGAAAGCTACCTGAAAACTTATATCAGACTGGCAGTGGCCTGAGATCTAAAATCAAATGGACAATGACCTGGAAAACAGACAGGAAAGCTGAAGAAATTCATATCTTGCCAGGAAAGTCCACTGCCTGCGCCAGAATAGGGTTCTAGTTATTAGAATCCAAAAGATACTTGATGAAGAGGGTCGTAAGGACTCGGCGACATGATTGGAAAAGAAAATTTCTCGAAAAATATGGCCGGAAACAGCTCATTTATAGTGACTACATTACAATCCTTTTTCACGCAGGATACTATATGCAAGTTTTTTTCCTATTCCTGTTTTAGCAACCATTGTCATAAAAATAAGATCTATAGTAATATAAAAGCACAATTATTTTTAAAATTTTCGATATCAAACATATATTTAAATTTTGATTGAACTAATATCAACTTTGAATTACCATTTCAAAAGAAAAAATTGGGACTTTGAGTTCAACTATGAATTTTCCGTTTTGACTCGCCTAGATTTCATGACATTTCTTAAATTTTGTGACCCTTTTCAATTATTTGGAAGAGGAAGTTATGTCTTGTATGCCGACTTTGTGGGACACGTTAGCAATGCAATGAGAGTATTGATTCTTTCTAAGATTTTTCTAGATTTCCTAACCTGTATGATTAATTAAAAAAAGGACTTTTGTTCCATATGGTGACTTAATAGAACATGTTAAGAATGCTCTCTTCTTTCCAAGGTTGTTTATTTTTCTTTAATTAGTGTTCTAATCACTTCTTAGATTAAATTATATTAGAAATGAATCTATTAGTTAATTTTTCTTACAATTAAGAACAATCTGGATATCAGTTTTTTTGGCAGGGATGACGTATCATTACTATTCAGTTATTTGTATGTTTTAACAAATGTGAGATCAGAGTTCCGTTTTAGAATGACATAAAGAGAATAGCCCTTGACTCTCTGGGTCATGGTTTGAAGGGAAATTGTTCAAAGACAATACAACAAGTAAGCTTTCAGTGGAATCCACATATAGAAGCAAGTAATTACATGTTTTAAAGCTTCACCTGAAGCACCTAAGTTCCAGCTTGAAGCTTAGAAATCTCCGAACGTAATAAGTTGTGTGATTCGTCTCTCGTCTTGTACATTTTATTCTTTTCCGAGCTTTGGGTTTTTGATGTACTTCTTACCTTTCTTGGTACAAATTAATTTCTAGCGTTGAAAATGGAAGTCCAGACTATTTCCTAAGCTTAAAAAGAAAGAAACAGATAAAAGTCTACTAAGTTTTAAATTGAATTTTTGTGTCCTATGAATATGGTTATAGATATGTGATTCCTTTCTTGGGTTCTAGGATACTTTTCTTTGGTGGAAGTGGGAAGAGGCTTTGGGGTTTCCGAACTTTGTGCCTCTCTCTCCAAATTACTTCTAACGATGAAGTTGAAATTGTTTCCAAATCACTTTACTAACAAGGAAAGAACCTTCTACCCTGTAGGCATAAAGACGGGGAAATAAAATGGCAGCTGCTTCAAGTTTTTAAACTTTTAACTCTGAGAAAGAACATGAACAGTTTATTATATTTCTATCACAATAACAACAATAGTATCTAACGATGTTATTGATATGCACTAAGTACTGAATTGTAGATCAAACTAAAAATTATGAAAAATCATTTTAATAATATTTGGATGCTCAGATGATCCATATTGAACTATGTTTAAGGTACGGATGTTATTATTTAGAATGGGATTATGTGGAATTAGTTCTTTGAGTGTGAAAATGAGTTCTTTGAGCATCTCTATCATGTTACTGCTTTAAGGTTTTTAATAATCAGTAGTGCATAAATTGGATTTACCCGGAAATTATCATAAATCCAGAATCATGAATATATGCTATAATACTGAAGCCCCTAGTAATTTTTCCACAATCCTCTGCATATCATGCAACTTATGTTGAACTTACTGCAACTTCTTAGAATTATGCTTGCTCCTTGTTATCTTCTGGTTTATTGTAGTTTTTCAAATTATCAATCCTCAGTTTCCTGCAAGGATTCAGTTAGCATGCTTTTGGATCTTCTGCATAACATTATCTTCTTCAGGTGCCTCGACAAAGCTGCTGTAGTTTCAGACAACGAATTGACGACTGGGGACTATTCCAATGCTTGGAGGCTCTGTACTGTTACGCAGGTTGAGGAACTGAAAATTTTGATCCGCATGTTTCCGATATGGGCAACTGGTATAGTCTTTTCTGCTGTTTATGCACAAATGTCTACAATGTTTGTGGAGCAAGGGATGGTGATGGACACTGCCGTTGGTTCCTTCAAAATTCCTGCAGCATCTCTTTCAACTTTCGATACCATTAGTGTTATTGTGTGGGTCCCAGTCTATGATAAGATCCTTGTTCCAATTGCAAGGAGGTTTACTGGAATAGAGAGGGGATTTTCCGAGTTACAGAGGATGGGTATTGGACTTTTCCTTTCAATGTTGTGCATGTCTGCTGCTGCTATCGTTGAGATCAGGCGCCTACAACTTGCAAGAGACCTTGGATTGGTGGATGAAGCCGTTTCAGTACCTCTCAGTATCTTTTGGCAGATTCCGCAATATTTTATACTGGGTGCAGCTGAGATATTTACTTTCATTGGGCAGCTTGAGTTTTTTTATGATCAATCACCTGATGCAATGCGTAGCTTGTGCAGTGCATTGTCACTGCTGACAACTGCTTTGGGTAATTACTTGAGCTCTTTCATCCTGACTGTAGTAACGTCCATTACAACTCGAGGTGGCAAACCTGGATGGATTCCAAACAACTTGAACGGTGGGCATCTCGATTATTTCTTCTGGCTTTTGGCTGCACTTAGCTTCTTCAACTTGGTAATCTATGTTTTCTGTGCCAAAATGTATAAATCCAAGAAGGCATCCTAAGTTGAAGTTGGTTTTAGCCACCCTCTTATGTTTCGAAATGAAAGAAAACATAATGTGATTCTTATAGAACTTTTGTAAGTTATGAGTTGCCAAACTTTCAAAAGATCTTTCAATGGTGTTACTGTCTTATTGTTCTTTCAAAGTTGCTTTGCTTCATCTATCTCTTCACACTTAGAATGTTGGCAGGGAGCATTGGCTTATGCTTTTGTATAAAGTTTCGTGTTCGAATTTGAACATAATTTTCTAATTGCATGCATTGGAATCTCTCTAAATTCATATTGTCAAGACCACAAAATGTTATTATCTTGTATTTAATTGATAAATTAATATTCATTAATTTAAAGAGTGTTTTTAAGATCCAATGAAGGTTGATTCTGATTTCATTACTAATTTTTGTATCAAATTTTTTATTGAATTAATATTATACATTCATTATAAATACAGTACTGTATGATGTATGATCCATTGTAATGTAATTTCTCTTATTAAATGACTCGGTTGTAATGTTCATTGTTTATTTATAAATCATTGTAATATTCATTATCTCTTAATAATATATGTCATTAATTGTATTTTTATCAAAGACATCCGTGCATCTTTTTTTACAAAAAAAAAAAAGAACATATAGATTAGACTGTGTTGATGATAAAATTAAAGATGATACAATATCTTTAAATTTAGTAGATTTTTTTTTTTAAAAAAAAAAAAGTCTTCCAAAAATATATTATCGATAATTTTTTTTCGTTGATCCACTTTGCACCAGGAAAAGAAAATTACTCAAATTTGACCTTTCAAGTAAACCTTGAACTTGATAAATTTGCACAGGTAAGCCCATTCGTTTTGCCAAACATGTCATGTGAGTTACACCCGACCTCATATACGTTAAAACTTATATCGGCGATCTTCGCTAATTGAAAACGAGTATTATGGTCGTCTAAATTTATCCCCAAATTTCAAGTTAAATACCCCTAAATTATAACCTTAACGAATCCTCGTAGCGTTAAAATTTAAAAATTTACTTGGCCTATAAAATTTTCGTTGAAAAAGTGACAAGATTATATAATATAATAATGATAAAAAGGAGTGGAGTTTGCGAAATTGTAATTTGATTGAAAAGTGCAAAGCAGAAGAGAAGCAGTAAAAATGTCAGCTCAGCTCTTCAAATTCATCTTTCCACAGGAATCTAAGTTAAAATGCAATGCTTTTGATTTCTACACTTGAATTTCAAAACTTTGATTGACATATCCTTCCATAAATTAGTATGACATTGTAATTTGCATGTGATTTATACAGCACATATTCCAGATGAATTTGTAATCAAAATCTGCGATATGTTTTGTTTATTGAGGTTCCTAGTGGCACAATATGGAAAGTTAGATTACATGACTCTAATGGCACCAAATGCTTCAAAGAAGGATGGAAACTGTCATTTCGATGTCTTAATATTTGATTTAAGTGCTTCCCAGATCAATTATCTTTCTCCATCGAAACGTATAGTGGGCGATAAAGGTCATTTGGTTTTACTATTTGTTCTTCTCCCTGTGATTGATGCTGTTGGTTCAGTCAACATTCTTTGTTCTTCTCTGTTTTGGCAGGTCAGTGCAACGAAGTCCATCTGTCAACACAACCACCACGAATCAGCATAGTAAGAAGAAAACTGATACCAGTTTGGAGCAACTAAAAGAGGGGAAGACGGAAACAAAAGACCTGGAAGGTATTTTTCTACTTCAGTAACTTTTACTTTCTCAGATTTATGCATCAAGTTGAATAATGATGACAATTTTATTTATTTTTTTAATTTTGTTCTGTAGAACACTGCAACAGAATAGCAGTGGTGGATCCCTCGGTAACTAAGAGGACGATCACTATCCGACATGATCATGAAAAGAAAGCATCAACTGCGAAGCAAGCTACTGATGGCTGAAAAAATATATGCGAATGATGAGGATGTATCACAAAAAGCAAAAAGGAGAACAATGTGAAAGGTAACTAATAGACTTAAAGAATGAGAATAGGGTGAGACAGGGTTGACCTGAA
The DNA here is from genome assembly GCF_001406875.1 of Solanum pennellii. Taxonomy (NCBI): domain Eukaryota; kingdom Viridiplantae; phylum Streptophyta; class Magnoliopsida; order Solanales; family Solanaceae; genus Solanum; species Solanum pennellii. Next base: position 6,058,017 of record NC_028638.1, on the reverse strand, counting down.
TTTTACACACCTCAAAGTCCAAAAGATGTAGCTCAACTTAGTTTGTTTCATTGTTTTGTCCTGCCACATTGCCATCCATAGTTAGACTGATGGATGAGTGTTTTTTTGGCACAGGGGATCCGTCAGCATGTAATCGACATAATGATCAAAAGATAAACACATCACAGGTATCCACTGCGAAGTAAAGCTTGAGAATACTAACAATGACAAGTTTTATAAAGGAAAAGGTATGTAATGTAATTCCATTTTTTAGTACTGTTTACTGCTGTTGTTGAATTATATAAGAGGTTTTCCAAGTCAAATTGGAATCCACACTTTATTGTTACTATGCAGCCTGCTTATGTCTCGAGAGACTTTCAATTTGTAATGATGATGAGACAAGTTGAAGGGAGTTTGTGATGAAGAAGATGATACTTGTGACTATTCTCCGAGACACAACCACTCATTCCTCAAATATATACTTTAGCTTTTTTGTTCAATTATAATATAATATTAAAAATCACCTATTTTGTATTTAAGATATTTACTTTCATTTCATTGGGCAGCTTGAGTTTTTCTATTGATCAATCTCGTGATGCAATGTGTAGCTTCTGTGCCAAAATGTAGAGTCCTAAGTTGAAGATGGTTTTTACAAGTTTCAAAATGAAAGAAATGTGTTTCAATTATTGGTGTTACCGTCTTATTGTTCTTTCAATGTTGCTTTGCTTCATCTATCTCTTTACACTTACAATTATGGCAACAGGGAGAATTGGTTTTGAAGGCTATTCATAATCTTTTTTTACCTGTGCTTTTTTTTTTTTTTTTACATGTTATAATATCATATATTTAAAAGAACATAATATAAATAAAGCACAATTGATGTACATTACTATAATTTTTCTCAAATGAACTTTAATTTTGTAAAAACGTATTCAAATAATCTCAGTAAGTAAAACACTTTTCTTTTTAATGAGGCATACACCAAATGATCCAAAAAAAAAAGCATCATCAATCATTTGATCTTCAAATCGATCTTAATACGAAGAAACAATAAAATTGTACACGACTAACTATGGTAGTAGTATCGTTGACTTAAATATAATTTTTCAGAAATTGTCAAATAATGTACGTTTTTCAATTGGCTTATGATTTTGTTAAAGTGCAACTTATGTTGAAAATTAAAGACATATGGTAGGGGTCAAGCCAAACCCCCATGCCTAATAGCTTTATGCTGTGATGGTGATGGCTTAAATTAAAAATAAAAAATTATAGTGGGCAAGCGCTCGAATTTGAACATACTTAATTTTCATATTGCATGCATTAGAATCTCTCTAGAATAATATTGTTCATAAAATATTATTATCTTATAGAGGTATTATTTAATTGATAAAAAATATATATTAATTTAATGAGTGTCTTTAAGATTCGATGAAGGTTAATTTTGATTACATCAAAATTATTGTGTTTTACTAGTTTTTGTATCATATTTTTATTGAATTAATATAATACATTCATTATAAATAAAGTATATTGTATGATGTATGATTCACTGTAATGTTTTTCTCGTATCAAATGACTCGTTGTAATGTTCATTGTTTATTCATTGTAAATTAATAAATCATTGTAATATTCATTATCTCTTAATAATTATATATTATTCAATGTATTTTTACTAAAAACGTTTAGTGTATTTTTTTTACTATAAAAAACATTCAATGTATGACGGTGACATAATAGACAGTGTAGATGATGAAATTTAAGATGATACAATACATTTTAGTTCTAGTATTTTTTTTAGAAAATTGTTGACATAAAAATTGTTGACATAAAATTTTATTTTGAATTGAAATTTTAAAAAAGAAAAATTGTTGACATGAAAATTCTATTCTAAACTAAAATTTTAAAATTAAAAAAAAAAACATCATTTAAATCATTGAAAAAAATAATTAAACAAATTGAGTGACTTTCTAATTAAATTCTCTATAGTCGAGTGACTTTCTTTGAAAAAAATTCATAGTTGAATGACTTTTGAGCTAAAAATTAAAGTTGAGTAACTTTCTTTGTAAATAGTTGATAGTTGAGTGACTTTTTGTACAAAATATTCATAGTTAAGTGATCGTCTAAGATATTATCTCTTCAAACAATCTATCTTTTACTTCAAAGGCATGCATTGATGTTTGAGTTTTTGAAACTTATAAAGGTTTCTCAACTTGCACTACAAAAAAAGGTAGATCGAATAAGTTTTAGAAAGAAGTACACATGACATGACCAAGTTTCAAATACTCAGAACATGACGTTAGATAGAAACTTGTGAAAGACATTGGTTACGATATTAGGTTAGCAGCTAGTAGTGTGTTGTCTCGATTATCCTTCCACACTAGTAGTCGTATAATACTATCAGATGGTTTCAACTACTTTTACTTCAAATGTCGTATTTTCGTTTTTGTTATGGTTACTATTCAAGATGTTTTGTCATGCTTTCAATAGTATTTTGCCATCGCCTTTTCCTTTGCATTATTTCCTTTTCTGAACCAATTTTACACGTGTTTCATCTATCGGAGTGTTTATCGGAAAAAAACATTTCTACCTTCAGGGTAAGGAACAAGGTATGCATACACCTATCCTTCCAAACCTCATTTTATGGGATTAAACTAGATATATTGTTGTTGTACAGATGGAAGCTACACCCATCATTAATTTTAACTGAAGGTTAATTTTGATTATATCAACATCATTATATTTTACTATTTTTTGGATCATATTTTATTGAACTAATATAATGCATTCATTATAAATAAAGTATATTGTATGATGTATGATTTATGGTAATGTTTTTCTTATTAAATGATTCATTGTAATGTTAATTGTTTATTCAGTGTAATAAATAAATCATGCTAATATTCATTATCTGTTAATAATTATATATTATTCGTTGTATTTTTATTAAAAATATTTGGTGTATTTTAGTTTTTACTATAAAAAAATCAGTGTGTGACGGTGACCGAATAGACAGTGTTGATGATGAAATTTAAGACAATACAATACCTTTTGATTCTATTATCTTTTTAAAACAACAAGGATATCTTAAAAATATATCATTTTATCTTATCGATAATTTTTTTCACTGGCCCACTTGGGACTAGAAAAAAAAATAGGACTCAAATTTGACCTCACCTAAAAAATTTTAAACACTTAAACTTGATTAAAAAAAAAACTACCTTACTTGAGTAAATTCGATCCTATAGTCGTTTTCTTTATTCAAAAAAATTGCACAGGTAAGCCAACCCGTTTTGTCAAACATTTAGGTGAGTTACACCAGATGTCATGCAAGTTAAAACTCACACCTACAATCCTCAATAATTAAAGATGAGTATTATAGTCATTTACATTTATTCCCAATTTTCAAGTTAAGTACCGCTAAAATATAACCTTGATGAACCCTCGTAGCGTTAAAATTTTATTATTTAGCCTATTTGTCTTGAAAAAGTTCAAAGTTACAAATATGGGTTGACACAAAATTTTAGGGGAAAATTGAGTTTGAGAATAAGAAAAAATGAAAATATTAAAAAAGTTATTGGGAAATTGAAAAGTCGAAAGGTTAATAGTGATAAAAGGGTGTGGAGTTTGCTATTGATTTTGGCTTGAATGAAAACTCAAAAACAGAAAATGTCACTTCAATTCTTCAAGTTCAGCTTTCTTCATTAATCTAATTTAGTAAGTTCAAATTGGAGGTACTTGAGATTTTCCATGGATATGACTTGAATAAGGTTAGGAGAGAGGTTATTACACATGACATGACTCAATTTCAATTTACTCATGGCATAACCTTAGATAGAAACTTGTGAAGGACACTGATTAAAATATTAAATTAGTAGGTAGTACAAGGTGGTCTCGAATATTCGTCCACACTAGTAGTCATAATAATACTATCAGATGGCTTCAACTGCTTTTACTTCAAATATCATATTTTCTTTTTGGTTATAGTTATTACACAAGATGTTTTGTCATGCTTTGAATAGTATTTTGTCATGGCTTCTTCGTTTGCACTATTTCCTTTTTCGAACTAATTTTATACTTGTTCATCAATCTGAGTGCATTGGAAACAACATTTCTACCTTCAAAGTAAGAAGCAAGGTTTGCTTCCACCTACCCTCCCAGACATCATTTTATGGAATTAAACTATATATTGTTGTTGTACATATGGAAGCTACATCCAACAAATATTGGTGGTATCATGTGGAATGAGTTTGGCAACCAAATCATGGCCTTTTCAGTCTCTAGTAAATGTAGTCATAACAATCGAGAATAACCTAAATTGCCCCTCAAGTATTTGAATTTGCATAAAACGATCCTTCATTCACCTTTCGACTTTCAAATATCCCTTACGTCAATCTTTTGGTTAAGAAATACCTCAATATTTACCATTTGTAGGGGTGTACAAAACCGAATCGAAAAATCGAACCAAATCGCAAATCGAGTCAAATCGAAAAAAACAATTCGACTAGTGGTTGATTTGACTTGGTTTGGTGTTGGAAAAAAACCCGACTATATTTGGGTTGGTTTGATTTTACCTAAAAAAAAACAACCCGAGACCAAACCAACCCGATATTATATATATTTTTTAAATTTTATTTTATACGTAAAATATTTACTTTGATTTAATTTTAAAATATTTCTTATACTTTTCATAGTTTTTAATCTTTCATTATATTATTTCAAGTTTGAAACTTAGAATTTTGAATGGTTCCATAAAACTTATAGTCTACAGATGGTAATTATAATAAAACTTAAATCAAAATCAAATTAATACTAATGCAAAAAAAAAAACCAATTTAATATTAAGAATAACAATAATATTGAATATTTGTTCTTTGATTTTACATTGGTTTAGACAATCAAAATACATAATCTAATTTTAATTTCCTTTAATATTTAGTCATGTAACTAATCCTTATTATACTTATTTTAGCATGATTTAGTACTTTTAAATTATGATCATTTTCATTATGTCTTGTTAATTTGTAACTTTTTACGCGATTTCATTATTATTATACTTTTTTTTTTGAATATTTTAGTGTCATTAATCATATCATTATTTGTGTCATATTCTTGAGAAACACCATAGATGATTGTATTTTGGTTGAATTGAAAAAATATTTGACATACAAGTAAATTATATGTTTGAATTACTACTTTAGCGGCAAAATCCGAAAACCCAAAAAAATTTGAGTTTTATCTGTTTGTTTGGTTTATAGATTTAAAAATTCGACACGAATGGTTTGTTTGATATTTGAAAAATTCAAACCAGCCCAACCATGTAACACCCTAACCATTTGTCACGACCCAAAACGGGTCGCGAGTGGCACCCACACTTATCCTACTATGTGAGCGAACCAACCAATCTAATCCTAACATTTCAATCATAGTAAGCAGAATATAATAATGCGGAAGACTTAAAACTCATTAATGAAATCAATTAATAACTTTTAAAAACTCAATACTTATTATTCCCAAAACCTGGAAGTCATCACCACAAGAACATCTATCCTCAAATTACTAA
>NC_028638.1:6046569-6050896 GCF_001406875.1 Solanum pennellii | reverse complement strand
TACTATCCTGGTGTCGGAACGTGACACTCCGATCCATATACTATCCTGGTGCCGGAACGTGACACTCGATCCTCTATTACTACTGGTGTCGGAACGTGACACTCCGATCCATATACTATCCTGGTGCCGGAACGTGACACCCGATCCTCTAATCTCATTACTTTAGTTTATCAAGCCTTCTTTTATACCAAGGCATCATCAATAACAAAGTAAAATTAGGATTCCAGATTCAATAGCCTCATCATGCTAATTTCATCACAATTATATATAAAATCACATCATGCATGCACACAATTAAGCATATAGAAGACTTTATAATACTACCCAACACATATCATTCGCTATTACGAGTTTACTACGAATAGCATAAACCATAACCTACCTCCACCGAAGAATTGTGATCAAGCAATCTACTTTCCCAATGCTTTGCTTTCCTCTTCGTTTCTCCTCTCTCTCGTTCGTTCGTTCCCCCTCTCCTTGTTCTTTCTATTTTTCTTATTTCAAAAACCTCTTTCTTTTACCCTAATTAGCATATAATTAAGTATAAAAGATGAAAAATACCCCACTATTTGTTTTAAGGTTGTCTCCTTTAACCCCCAAGTAATTGAATTATTAACATTAATCCACTAACTTTATAATTATAAGCATGAAAAGTCCAAAACGCCCCTTTAAAACTTTAGCAGAATTTCCGACCCGAGTGAGCTGACGGAGACTGTGATGGTCCGTCACGACTGTGACGGTCCGTCCTGCAGGTCCGTCACAAAGCTCAGAGACTCGATTTCAGTAAAAGGTCTGTGACGGCCCGTCGTGCCTGCGACGGTCCGTCCTGCCATTTCGTCGCGAAGTTCAGAGAGTCGATCTCAGTACCCAATTTTCTAAATTCTAAGTGTTTTGGAACGAGACCCCCTCGACGGTCCGTCGTGCCCATGACGGTCCGTGGTGGGATCCGTCGACTCAGCCAGTTTTTCCAGAAATAAAATCTGCTGCTCAAAACGACTAAACAGGTCGTTACACCATTTGACTTATATTTACCCTTATTTTTAACAGTCCCCTAAAGTAAAATCAGTAAATATTTATATATTATGTTGCCTAATATGATTAGTCCAAATTTAAACTCTTCTCAAATAAATAATAAAACCACATATGACTCATACTTTGATGAGTTTTTGGCTAAAATCATCCCTCAACCATGACTCAAATATAATGTATATTCTTATATGATCTAAGTAAGCAAAACACATCCTTATACTATCTAAAAAATAACAGGAATCATCCTGCAATATATTTTTGTTAAGAAACTGATAGGACCAATTAAAAAAAATTAATTTGATCATGTCTTGGCCAAGACAAGAAGATCAAAATTACCTAAAAAAAATAAGGATATGGATAGAAAATGAATCTTCCATTCTCGGGATTTAAATTTTGTGTGTTATTAGTTTATATGTTATTTTGCATCATCAAGTAAATTGACTTGCAACAATAATAAATTTTGAAATATTTATAGAGTAGGTTCCGGTGGTTAGAAGATTATGTAATAAAATCATTTTAAAAGTATTATGTCCAACTATTTAGAGAATTTCTTTAATAAAATATTCAGGGAGTATGTACTATATATACACTGGAATTCGCATTCATACAATGTACATAAATAATGAAAATTTAGTGAAATTGTGTACGCATTTAGTTATGAAAATAAAAAAATAATTACTTTATTTGAAATTTTTCAAGTTAGAGTAGTATTTGGCCTTATTTTTACAAAGAATTTTAGAATTTGAATATATTTTGTCTGGATATGATTTAAACCATCAATTTCTAAAAAATTTTAAAATCACCTAACTTGACTAGCTTAACCTTGACATATCTTCTTTCGACTTGACACATTTTTTGTTGGTGGCGTAAGTTTCTTTAAAAAATACACAGAAGGATGAAAATTGAAATTTTTTGAATAGTTCAAGGATTTTTTTTGTTCACTTATATAACACTAGGATGTACTTTATGTTTAGGTCATACTTCAGAAATGATGTTAGGCAAAAACTCCATGTGTTTGACCGTGTCAAGTCGAATGAAGATATGTACACATGGTTAAGTCAACTCATAATTGGGTAACCAACTAAAATTTATGCTCATCATGTTTGATTGTTCGTAAAAAAAAAACTTTTTGACACGTGTGTCGCATGTGATTATCAATTTCAAAAATATATGGTATAGTAGAATAGTATTTCTTATTTAAACAAAGATTTGAATAATAGACTTAACAAAAATAATATTGCAGATTCTTTTGTAAATGTTTCAAGTGGATTGTTATATATATTTCTTATTCACGCAAGCCTATGAAGATGGTAATGAAAAAAATTATTAGTTAAATGCAATAATGTATACATTTATTTCAATTTGATGAGGTTGATCATGTAATTAGTCACTAATATTACCTTATAGACAATATTTGCCTTGTATTTTTCTTGTCATCTAACCAGATGTGCTTTGCATGTTCCACGTTAAATTGTTTAAATGTCATATGAACATGTGAAGAGAACAACTACATTTCATATATCATATATTATTATAAGTGGGAAGCTCTAAAGTGTAAAGTTAGATTACCAATTTACCCCTATACAAAATAAAAATTATATAGCATCTCATTAATTGTTAATTAGATATTAAACTTTAATTACCTCTAAACTTGCTGAATATAAGAAAAAACTGGTAAAATATGAAAAGTCAGTCACATTACATTATTTATCATAGTCAACCATTAACATTATTTTAAGACCTTTCCGAACTAAATCATTGTTTTAAGAAATCAAAAAAAATTAATTTAGATACATTATCCAATTAAATGTGAAATTTTAAGACATTAAAGAAATTGGAAGATAAAAAGATGTATATCTGTTTTTAAAACCTCTTAATTAGTTTCTTAAAACTCTTGTCTCTTCATTTGCCTATATTGAATAAAGATGATTTTTTTAAATTTATAAATATAAATATTGAATAATATGAAACAAGCCTAGGATGAAAGGTTTTTTAGACAATTGATAATCGCAAAATCCATACTTGTATTTGATCTATTCATGTTATTTTAATTTTAGATTTCATGATTTATATGTATATCATATCTAATTATATTTATGTTTGTCATATTTTCTTTCTCAACTTTGGGGGCATCAAGATTACCACATCAATTGTGCATTTGTGATATGAGGTTTAAAGTTTCAAAGAGAGTGTAAGTAATTTTATTTTAGTTTCTTCAATATTTTATAGACTTATTCATTTCTTTAGGTTAGAATATTGATTATTTCAGATTTGCAAATTCTTGATGATTATGAAGTATCTTGGAGTGGTTATGTTATATTAATCTTGATCTTGTTTTGATTTTTGTTAGCTTTACTCAGGTTAAGGATTTCAATTACGGATCTTTCATGCTTCAAGCCAATGACAACTCCTTTAAACCAAAGTTTTATGTTTACTCTCTATTAGTCTTATTTAATTTAGTTTTCTACACAAAAAAATATTGTCATAATATTTATTTAAGATTGTTCCATTTTAGTACTCATTACACACATATTTTCGTCGAATCTAACCAATTTATAAAATATTGCATGGAACACACGTGCGAAGCACGTGTCCATAAACTAGTATTATTATAAGCATGAAGCTCAAAACTTAAAAGTTGAATTACCATTTTAGCCTTATACTAAATTAAAATATTATAAAATAATTAATTAATTAAATGTTAAATATGCTTAAATTGTTAATTAAGTTGATTCACTAATTGTTAAAATAAATAGGAGAATGAATAGTTGTAAAAATAATTAATTATAAAGTTATTACAAAAACTTATTAGAGAAACTTTTCATTTCTCTATCTGATCAGTTTTAGGTTTAATTTTGTCATAATGTGTATTAATACCACACCTCCACTATCTCATCATTAATATTCACACCTTCATAATCTTTCCACACTCTCAAGAAGTTGATGGCATAATTATGAGACTTTTGATTTTACTCAATGATGTCCTATAAATTGCGGTATTTGACACAACAATCTATACACTTTGAAGATATTTAGGTACAGTTTGGAAGAAATTAAAAAAAAATGTCTATATTTCTATTGTTTTTATCCTTTAGTATATATTTAAATCACTTTTAGTTTCTGTTCATAACACTGATTACTAATTTTCCTTATCTTCATTTGTTGTTTATAGAAAGAAAATGTGTACAAATTGTTAGATCTTCTAATGGAGTTTACAACGAGAGAAGGGATGTTCAAGTCTTTCCGGAGGTTGAAATCAATTTTAATTTCCGTATTATATTCATGCTTTAGATGAATT
>NC_028638.1:6040100-6043898 GCF_001406875.1 Solanum pennellii | reverse complement strand
AATGGAATATCCTACAAGACAAAAAGTTGATGTGATTCTGTACAAGTGAATCCAACTCACTAACAAAAAAATTAAAGAAAGAAAAAAATGAACATGAAGAGAATAAAAATGAAGATGAAGAGAATCAATGGTGTCTTATAAGTTGATGAACCACTGTAACTTCATTATTTTTAAAATTTACGAGGAAATGAATTATTGACGAAATTTGTGAAATGTACATATATACCTTTGGGTCGGTAGCAAATGTGATTGAAAGTAGTATTTTTTCATGCATAATAGCTAATTCTTGATATATATATTGTTTAAATTTATTATTTGTACTACAAACATTGTATGGAGTATTTTAGGATAAACGTGCAACGCACGTTTTCTGAAACTAGTTTACATATATTCACTTGGAATATTTTAAAATAATATATTTTAAATTCACAAGATCTTGTTAACTTGATAATACATTTGTGTCATATATAATACTTTAATTTAAATATAAATACCTACCCAAATATAAATATATATTTGCACTAATGAAAATATTTTTCTCATAAAATAAACTATAGAATAAATAATAAAAATTAAAATAATACAAACTTCAACTGAGGTTATTACAAAAGGGCAATGTTTATATAGTAATTACTATTTTGAAGCAAATTTCATGAGAGTCTAAATCACATAAGTAACATTGATAAATAAAGTCATTCTTCTGTCTTGAACATCAAAAATAAATCGTGCAATTCTTTAAATCTTGAAAAAGATATTCAGAAGCATACATCTACATCAGAAGAAAAGTGTTAAGAAAAACAAATGAATTTAGACTACATCATGATAAATTTGTAAATTGGAACATTACATACTAATGTGTATAGTAAGAAAAAAAATAGTTATTATATCATCAAAATTATTTTTTCTCAAGTACTCGAGGTTATTGAATATACTCTCTTACAATAGAACGACTTACTTCATCAGAACAATGGTACGTCATATTCCGCTAGACTTCAAACTTTCTCAATGACAATAAATCACATAAAAATTCAAAATGCAAGAAGAAGAAGAGTAGAAGATTAAAAAAATTGTGGCTGGAAAATGAGAGGAAATCCCTCTATTTATAGTTATCAAAGGGTAGTATAAATAAATGTTTATTATATCTTATCTGAAAAGTCATGACCTTTTCGAGAAGTCACAAATTATATAAAAGTCACAATTCTTTGGAAAAATCACAACCCTTCGAAATAAGTCACAACTTATCGAAAAAGTCACAACTCATCTAATAAGTAACAACTTATGTTAGGAATATTATAGTAGTTTAACATTCAAACTAGGAGTTCATGCTTTATATATATACTAATTTTGATGCACGTGCGTTGCATGTGAAAATGAAATCATGTACCACACTATTTTAAAAAATAATTTGAATATTGCTAAATAAAAAATTATTCACTCGTAAAATCTCTTATATGTTACACCTCTTAAATAAATATTCTACTCCTTTTCTCATTGTGCATTACTTTGTTTTTATTAGGTATTCTTACTTTTAATATAATATAATAATATAAATAAATATTTATATCAATATAGAAGATATACTAATATTGGATGTTTTAGCTAGAGTATTAGATTGATTTAACATTCATTTTATGGAGTGTTCTAATTTTACTGAACTTTGAGATGGTCAACATTGGTAAATAAAACTTGGGGTTTTAAGAAGAGAAGAATAGAAAATTTAAATAAGCATAGTTTTAAAATGTGAGGAAACCCCTCTATTTGTAGTTAAAAGGTATAGTATTAGTATGTGCATATTATTTCTTATTTATAGAAGATATACTAAATTTAGTGTTTTAATAATAATAATAATAATAATAATAATAATAATAATAATAACAATAATAACAATAATAATATTTTAAAATGTGGTTTAAAAGTTTGATTAATCCCCTCTTTTTACGTCCAATAAAGGATTTGTGTATGAAAAAACTGCTTGTGGTGCCTTATCAAAAAGAAGTCACAACCCTTCAGAAAGGTCAAAACTCATCCAAAAAGTTGCAACCATTCGAAAAAGTTTCAACTCTCTGGAGTTGCAACTCTCCGAAAAAGTCGCAACTCTTCAGAAAATTCGCAACCCTAAAGAAAAGTGACAGCCCTTCAAAAAGGTCACAACTCATCATATAAGTTATAACTCTTCGAAAATGTCACAACAATAATGTGAAAAGTTATCAGTCTTTAATATAATACAATACACATAAATAAATATAACACAATATAATATATAGAAGATATACTACATTGGTGTTTCAAGTTGGGTGTATTATAACAATTTAATAATATAATTTTCTTGTTATCATTCTTGGTAGAATTTTGTTAGCGTGAAATAACTTTTTTACCCTTAATCATTATTCACTTCATATATAAAAAGATGTTTCTAGAATTATTTACTATCTTTCTTAATAGATTTTTGTTAGAATGATATTACATTTTTATTGGTCGTTCTACCACTTCACTCTTCTATATATATATATACTCACCCTTGTCTAAATGAATTATGCGGACAACTTCAAGGTACCGCTAATGACTTAGGCCTACATATATATTACTTAAACTTTTATTTATTAAAAAGTAATTTCCGGAGATTCTTAAGTAATTTATTAAACTGTAACCCGGTCATATTTAATCAGTAAATTCAAAAAAGAAGAAGAGGTAATTTACTGAGTTTCTTAAGTAATCAAATCAATAAGTCACATTCGTATTTTAATAAATTACTTTATTTTTCATTTTTTTCTTACAGTTTCACCCAGCGTTTTAAAAGGCATGAGCGTGAGGCGAGGCATAAGCCCCGAGACACGGGGCGTAAGTCCCATGAATCTGCAGGGCGTAGTCTCATGTATATTTAATTTGTAGTAAATATGTGATACTACATTTGTTGTTTGAGTTATTCTCAATCTTGTTATCTTTATAGATTAAAAAGTTATGTATCATTCATTTATTCAAGAATTATGAGGGTCAACAATGTTAGTTATAGATTTTAACACATAGTTTATGTAAGATCTGTTAGGTGAGTCCCGAGCGTTGGGCGTACTTAGGGCGTACGATCGGACGCTTAGGGCGTAAGTCTTGTAGAACTGAGTCCCACACTTGAGCCTCGAGGCCTTTTGCTAGAGCTCTGCCCCTGAGCGAGCCCCGATGCGAATTCCATAAGAGTCTTTTAAAACAGTGGTTTCACCAATGAAAATTAAGAAAAAAGAAAAAGTAATTTACTGATTTGGTGGTCATGCAAATCAATAGATCAGATTCGTATTTTAATAAATTAAGTATTTTTCTTTTCTTCTGTTACAGTTTAACCAATGAAAATTAAGATAAAAGAAAAAGTAATTTACTAATTTGATGGTCCTGCAAATCAATAAATCAGATTCGTATTTAATAAATTACTTAATTTTTCATTTTTTTTAACAGTTTCACCAATGAAAATAAAAATAAAAAGAAAAAGAATTTGTTAATTATAAGAAAAAAGAAGAAGATTTGATAGTCATGCAAATTGAACACACATACATAATTTCCTCTCACTCTCATATTATACTTAGGAGACAAGTTATACTTGTATGTAATAATAAATTGGGAAGCTCTAAACGACCAGAAATTTTTGATCAGAGAATTAAAAAAAGTTATAATATTTTTTATTTTAAAATAAAATGATTTTTTATTTATTTTTTTGTTAAAAGAATAAAGATATTTTAAAAGCTAAAGCAATATACAAAAAAATATCATTCTGAACAATTCTCTCTCTCTCTCTCTATATATATATATATATGT
>NC_028638.1:6027364-6039714 GCF_001406875.1 Solanum pennellii | reverse complement strand
ATATATATATGAGAAAAAAATCTAACATTAATAACATTTACGAAAATGTGGTGTAGGCGTGCATTTTTCATGTATTGAGAAAGAAAATACAATTCAATTTTTGAGAGAGATTCAAATTTGACAAAGAAGTGTAAAATTGACAAAGTAAAATTCATTTCTTGTGTGAACATGCAATCTTATTCCATTATGGCCATTAAAATGGATGCTAACTCTTTTCATCCCCACGTCATAAATAAATTGGTGATCTGCAAACTTTTATCTGCATTTTGGTTGCACCTTTCAATTGCAATATATACTCCTTTTTTTTAATGTTATATTTTTCGAAAGTTAATTTAACTAATTTTTAAAAATAAATTAGATTATATTAATTTGATATTTTAAATAAAACATTTAGATATTAAAAAAGTATATGAAAAGTATTATAAATTACAATTTTTTTGCATACTAATATGATGAAAAAATACATATTAAAGTGTGAGTCAAAGTTCTATAATTTCACTCTTAAAATAGAAACCATGACAATTAAACATGGACGGAAGGAGTAGTTAATGTATATTTAAGTAGGCGATGATCTTTGTATTCCCTTGGTCCGATAACTGTTATCATTATATAAAAAAGTAGATGTCAATAATATTATTCCATTTAGAAAATCAAGAGATATTTTTTTTGTTTCTATTTTACCACTTGATATTAAATATTATTTATCATCTAACACATTTCTTAAAGCATTTATTGGATTCAATAAATTCAAATAATAATATAATAATATTACCACTATTATTTAGGAGTATTTCTTAAGGTATGTGTCACGATCCAAAAATGGACGTGATGACACTCATCTTATCCCACCAAGACAAGTTAGCCTAATACTCGACCTTTACAATAAAATGCAGAAATTTCATAAGTTACTCAAAATTACCCCCAACTTCTGGTTGTCACGTGTAGAAGCCTCTAAAGTATTACAATTGGTTCAAGAAAACAAATAATTCTCAAATGACATTGTTTCTCGAATAGAAAAAGATCATAAATAGGCAAAAGAAGGTCGCTGAGATAACAACCAGATACCTTACAATTCCCCACAAGAAGCCTCAGACAATGAGAAGGGAAAATATCACAAAGTCTGGGCTAGTAACCTACAAAAAAATTGTAGCAGCAAGGGGTGAGTACCAAACCACACGGTACCCAGCAAGTAAACTTCTAAATACAAGCTAAAGGGGATAAAATACGGATGCTCCTTACACACCAACCGCACCTCCACAACTACAACCTGCATAAAATTCAATCCAACCTAACAGTTCACAGTTTTCACAGCACCCAACTCATCAAAATCATTTTAACAAATTCGCACATCCTCAACTACAAATTCAATATTCAACAATCACAACTTTTACAAAAAAGGCACTCCAATAACAGCAACACACAAGATCAAGTTCGTCGAATAGAGGTAATCAAATATCAAGTACTTCCCAACCACCAATAAAATACATAATCATCAAGAATGAAGAATGTCATGGGATGCAATGCAATATGACACCATGAGTGATATGCCTCAGAATACCAATTTCTCTCTCAACCGTATATACATGATACTCCTCGAAAATACATCGAGAGTTCATGACTCATGGGGGACTCGCGAGGTCCATATACTGACACGGACGATCTCCACATGTCTGTGCAGACGATCTCAATGCACTATCATAATCAAACAAATTTCGCACGGACGATCTCCACGTGCCCATATCATAATCATAACTTTTCTATCGCACGGACGATCTTCACATGCCCAAATAATCATAACTCGATCTCAACACGGACGATCTCCACGTGTTAGACCTTTACTCATACCCAATCTCATGTCAATGCATGTGCACAATATGATATCAAATGAAGGAAATGATGCAACATCTCCATAAACCAAATGTCGCTATGACATATAATCACTTCAATTATCATAATTATATGGGTTCAGTAAAGAACACAATCACACATAATAAATCAAATCAATAATATTTCAGTTTATGCCCATATGCTTTGGCATTCTCGGATTACAATCTACATTCTATAGTAATAAACTTTCTCATTATAACACCGAAACTCATAACATTCTCAACACATCACATGTAAACAAATAATCACATAGTTTTGTTACCCCTTTTCATCATTAGAATTAATCAATGTGGACAAGAAAATCCATCACCATGTCCCTTTACTCCCAAACATATACCACAAGAAAATACACGCATTTCATACACTTAGCAAGGGTTTAGAAATCCACTTGCCTGAGTCAAATAAGAATTTACTCCAGAACTTGAGTCTTCCCTGTTCGTTGAACTTCCAACTCAAAGCAATCTAATAAAATAATAGTCACAATAAGATTTCAAAACTAACAACACTCGTATTATTATGTGTTTAGCCTTGACCCGAAAATTCACCTAAATTTATAATCAAGTTTCTAAATTTTGATGCCAATTAACATTTCAATTATCATATTTTCCAAGTTTCATGCCTAGGGTTAAGTTCCAATTCCTCCACATAAAAAAAAATTTGGCATTCAGGGAATACAATTCACCTACTATTTGATTTCTTATCTTAATATGTCAACACCTTAAATTTCTAGGCGATAACTAAAGAAAATAACCACGTTCTACTTAATTCACACATGACCCATACTCAAGTTGCATACAAAAAAATATGCAGAAAAAAATATGCAGAACCCTACTTGTGCATAATTATCAATTACTAATTGTTTTCATGATTTTGTCCACTAGTTTTTCCTCTCAGAAATTTGCTACCACCCATATGGCTAAAGTAACGAGAAAAATATTTAAGAAATCTAAACATTAATCTAATAGTTAAATAATAAATCCTCCCGACCAATAGACCATTTATACTTTCTATATACATCTCTTTATCTTAATAATTTTACATTCCAACAAACCTTTAAGATTTAGAATGTAGTTTTACCTGATCTTGACGGTTAGGATCGGAAATAAGCAGGTGTAAATGTGAAAGTTAGCAAAGCAAACCTCGAAAGACCACGAGTAAGAAGACAACGAGAAATATATCAAAAGACACAAAGATTTAACGTGGTTCGGTCAATCGACCTACGTCCACAAAGAAGATAGCAATCCACTATAAATATGAGAGTACAAAATACAGAGGGAAACAACCTCAACCAATTCACTTGGAATACATGGAGGTTCACACAAGTGATAACATATCAAGCTTGTGACCCATAAATTCTCCCCTAATCAAAACTCTCAAAGTCCTTAAGACTACATTGTGAATGCTGATTAAGTTAGAAAGAACATTCCTCTATTTATAGAGTCCTAAACCTTTTCCTACCAGAAAAATGATTAGTCAATCCAAAACCTTTTCCTAAAAGAAAAAACCTATTTATGATAAGAAATCAGGGCAAATAAAACCCAACATTGACCTGCGGCTCCTCTATTCTACAGGTAAATTTTCTGCTTCTCTTTCTTTTCCTTTTCCTTCTGCGTATTTTTTCTTTTGTTCCTTTGTCTGTTTCTAACTTTCAACCATATAGGGCCTTGCCCTTATTTTATTTTATTTAGTTAATTAATTATTATATAATTATTTATTAAATTTGAAAACCATCCAACTTATTCTCACAAGTCATAAATTATATATAAAACTATAAAAATAAGTTAAATCAGAAAAAAAGTAAAATTTATGAAATGACTAAGAGGATCGTTACAATATGTGACAAGCGAATAGTAGACAAATATTATTGAACAAAGAGAGTATAATTTATGAAAATGGAGAAAACTAGAATCTAGGGTGAACATCATAGCACTGTATCTTAATTTTGAAGTATATTTAATTTTATATTACTATGAATATGAACCAAATATTTAACTAACATTTTATATTCCTTCGATCTATTTTTAATTGTGATAGTTTTATTTTTTAGAGTTAAATTATAAAAATTTTGATTAACATTTTAAAATATATTATTTTATCACATTAATATACAAAGAATTGTAATTTATACTATTTTTCATAATAGTTATTAAATATCTACAATTTTTTTAAAATATCAAGTTAATATAATTTAATTTAATTTTAAAATTAATCAAATTAAGTCAAAAATCAATATAAAAGTGAACGGAGGGAAGATATACTAAATAACCTAAATTCTATTATAATCCCAAAATTATGCTTTCTGCATAACTTTATCCATCAGACCTCAAAATATAAAGGATTATCGTTCTTTAGATGGTGTTTATTGGTGATAAGATTTCATTTTTCTTTATTTAAAATTGGTGAAGTTAAATTTGAAAATAGAGTTTTGTTTGATTATATTTTTGGAAAGAAGATAAGTGAGCACTAAATCTGAATTTTATGAAGATGAAATTTAAAAATAGATTTGAAGTACTACATCCCAAAATTAAAATGTCAGTCCAAACTAAATTTAGAAATTTTATAGTCAAGCATTAATTTTAAAATAAAATAATGGTTATTCCAAAAAAAAAAAAAGGTTCAATTCTTCTGACGAAATGAATGTCTATGGACAGTACTTTTTCTGCTTTAATTTTTTATCCTATTTTCTTTTTAATTAACCATAAAAAGGATTTCTTTTTGACAATTTTTAAATTTTAACTTTTAGTACGACATGCCTAAGATAGAAAAAAATTAAAACATATCATTCTATATATCTTCAATTAAAAATTATAAAATTAAAAAAATAATCTTAAATCTCATATCAAATTATAATCAAATAAATACTTTGAAACTCACAACAATAAAACTTTTATGTTGTGGGAACATGTCAGTAATTCAAAATAGCCAAAGGACACTGTAAGTCTGTAACTATCTACTTGCCTCCACAATTCTTGAGCCAATCAATCACATTGAGTGGTCATTTGATTTGAAAATATACTTATTAAAAATATAATTTTTTAGGATTTGATTGATAATAAGGGGTTGTTTGGTAGATTTAACTATAAAATTGTTAGAACAGAAAAAATTATTGTGTTAGCTGTAAGCTAGAAAAAAAAGTCTCAAAAAATCACGACATATATTCATTTGATTTAACACTTTTTTAATTGGCGATGTAAGTTTCTTTAAAAAATAGATAGAAGGATGAATATTACAAATTTTTGGATAGTTCAAAAATGTTTTTTGTTCACTTATATAACACTAGTATTTACTTTATGTTTAGATCATACTTCATAAATGATGTTAGCCAAAAACTCCATATTTTGACCCAACAAAAAAAGTTTCAAGTTGAATAAAGATATTTACACATGGTTAAGCAAACTCATAATTGGGTAACCAACTAAAATTTATGCTCATCATGTCTGATTGTTCGTAAAAAAAAAACATTTTGAAATGTGTGTCACGCATGTGATTACCAATTTCAAAATATATGGTATAGTAAAATGGTATTTCTTATTTAAGCAAAGATTTGAATAATAGGCTTAACAAAAAATAATATTGCAGATTCTTTTGTAAATATTTGACGTGGATTGTTATGTACATTTCTTATTCACGCAAGCATATGAAGATGGTCAATGAAGAAATTTATTAGTTAAATGCAATGATATATACATTTATTTTAATTTGATGAAGTTAATCATGTAACTAGTCACTAATATTACCTTATAGACAATATTTGCCTTGTATTTTTCTTGTCATCTAACCAGATGTGCTTTGCATGTTTCACGTTAAATTGTTTAAATGTCATATGAACATGTGAAGAGAACAACTACATTTTATATATTTACATATATTCACTTGTAACGTTTTGAAATAATATATTTTAAATTCAGAAGATCTTGTTAACTTGATAATACATTTGTGTCATATATAATAATTTAATTTAAATATAAATACCTACCCAAATATAAATATATATTTGCATTAATGAAAATATTTATCTCATAAAATTAAATATGGAATAAATAATAAAAATTAAAATAATACAAACTTCAACTAAGGTTATTACAAAAGGGCAATGTTTATATAGTAATTACTATTTTGAAGCAAATTTCATGAGAGTCTAAATCACATAAGTAACATTGATAAATAAAGTCATTCTTCTGTCTTGAACATTAAAAATAAATCGTGACAATCCTCTAAATTTTGAAAAAGATATTCAGAAGCATACATCTACATCAGAAGAAAAATTGTTAAGACAAACAAATGAATTTTGACTACATCATGGTAAATTTGTAAATTGGAACATTACATACTAATGTGTATATTTAGAAAAAAATAATTATTGTATCATCAAAATTATTTTTCTCAAGTACCGGAGGTTATTGAATATACCCTCTTACAATAGAACGACTTACTTCATCAGAATAGTGGTACGTCATATTCCGCTAAACTTCGAACTTGCTCAACGACAATAAATCACATAAAAAATTTAAATTGCAAGAAGAAGAAGAGTAGAAGATTAAAAAAATTATAGTTGAAAAATGAGAGGAAATCCTTCTATTTATAATCATCAAAGGGTAGTATAAATAAATGTTTATTATATCTTATCTGAAAAGTCATGACCTTTTTGAGAAGTCACAAATTATATAAAAGTCACAATTCTTTGAAAAAAATCACAACCCGTCGAAAAAAAGTCACAACTTATCCAAACGGCACAACATCTAATAAGTCACAACCTAAGTTAGGAATATTATAGTAGTTTAACATTCAAACTAGGAGTGTCATGCTTTATATATATACTAATTTGGACGCACGTGCGTTGCATGTGAAAATCAAATCATGTACCACACTATTTTAAAAATAATTTGAATATTGCTAAATAAAAAATTAGTCACTCTTAAAATCTCTTATATGTTACACCTCTTAAATAAATATTCAACAACAACAACAACAACAACAACAGCAACAGCAACAACAACAACTGATTGTCTGTCTTTAATATAATATAATAAACATAAATAAATATAATACAATATAATATATAGAAGATATACTATATTTGGTGTTTCAAGTTGGGTGTATTATAATAATTTAACAATATAATTTTCTTGTTATCATTCTTGGTAGATTTTTGTTAGCATGAAATAATTTTGTTACCGTTAATCATTATTCACTTCATATATAGAAAGATGTTTCTAGAATTATTTACTAATCCCTTCATTTCAAAAAGAATGTCTCTATTTCCTTTGTAGTTTGTTTCAAAAAGAATGTCCCTTTCCTTTTTTGACAACACTTTAACTTTAACTTTCCACGTGGCATGTTTAAGACCACAGGATTAAAGAGCATTTTGTTACATTTCACATAACTTTAATTTAGAACTACAGATTAAAAAGTCTTATTTCTTTTCTTAAACTCCATTCAAAGTCAAACTAGGTCATCCTTTTTTAAACGGAGGGAGTATCTTTCTTAACAGATTTTTGTCAGAATGATATTACATTTTTACCCTTGGTCGTCCTACCACTTCACTCGTCTATATATACTAGATATGAAAGGACCAGTTAACTGGCCCAATAATTCAATCTTAAATTTATTATTTCGTGATTAAATATTTAAATGCATATCTGTGTCGCGGACTTACTCTCATACAGTGTTTTCTTCACCGTTCATCATGTTTAAATATCTAATACTCATTTAATCATAACGATATCTTTCCTACCATAAATAATAACCTTGAATTCAAATTCAAGTTCAAGGTAGAGCTAAGAGTTAAGTCTTGAGAGTTCTTTCGAATCATTTTTAAAAAGTCCCTTTGAGTCTTTTGAGGGGGCTTCTTTAATTTCTAATAACTTGTTTCTAGACTTGAGTAAGTGAGTATGAGAATGATGAAAATGTATTCATGAGTCTACAATATTATCGAGATCTTTCATATCATGAATCATAACTATTTAATTCATAATTCAAATTCAAGAAAGAGCTAAGAGTAGAGTTCAAGAAAGTCTTTGAGTTCAATTTTGAATCCTTTGAGATCAACTATTGATTTGGGCTAAGTTTTGATGAAGTAAGTTTGAAAATGAGAAAAATCACAAACATGAATTCCATATTGTTATTTAGACCCTCAAGTCAGGTCGTTCATGCCCATAAATTTGGCATGAACTTCGTAAGTTGAGTATCTTTAAGAGGAAAGTATCTTTAAGGTCTAAGTCTTGAGTATTGAATTCCTAATCATTTAGGGATTATATTCCTAATCATGGCTTTACTACATGTTACCCACGAAGGTCCTTGAGTTGAGAATTTTATGCCTATATATTACAACAAATTCGATTATCAGGAACAAATAATTTCATCATTTATAAACCATATTTCGTCACTAAAATCTTGTGAGACGAAAAGTAATTCGTCACTAAAAGTATACAAAGACGATTTAGTGTTTCGTCGCTGAAAATATTATATTAACTACAAAAAGAAAAATCGTCCCCAAATCCTTAAACAGTTGTGATAAATTTATTTTGTCATAAAAAGTACGTATATTTTTTTAGTTAATAGTATGTTTTGTCACTAAAAGAAAATTATATTGTCGCTAGTTATTTTACTTCAACCAATGACAAAATCAATTGTCTCTGTAGTCTAATGTATTTCATAGTTGAAAAAATCTAATTTCGTCACTAATGACTATATTTTATATACAAAAAATTATTCTGTTCTTTAATGTATTAGGNATATATATATATATAATAAAATAACCATCAAAGAATATAGTGCATTAACATTAAGTGATATTGCTTCTCTCTTAATCAAATATCTTGATTTTGAGTTTTGGATATGAAAAAAAAAACTTAATAGGGAGCGCTATATCCGAATAGGACTTATTTTGATGCAAAATATAATTAATCGAATTTCCATATGAATATCGCCTAATTATTAAAATTACTATTAGGAATTTGTTACTTTTGTATCTCTTTTTAAATAATAACCAACTTAAATTTATTTACTTCTCTAACCAATGTATTGATTGTTAGGTTTTAAAAAGGTGTGAATGGAAAATGAAGAGTTGCGACTTTTATGAAGAGTTGTGACTTTTATTAAATGTTGCGACTTTTATGAAAGTTGTGAATTTTATAAAAAGTTGCGACTTTTATGGAAAGTTGTGACTTTTATGAAAGGTGACGACCTGTCTGAAGTTGTGACTTTTCCAAAGGTTTGTGACCTTTCCGGTAAGGCACAATAAGAACCTTTTCGCGCTACCATTTGTTTTCTATAAATTGAGGGATTTCCTCTCATTTTAATATAGAATTTATGGACTTCTTCTTCAACTACTAAATCTAGTATTCTAAGTGTACTTTACTGTCGTTGAGTGGTTTGCTGACACCGGGGTTTTTGGTATCTATACTCTGGTGATTGAGATCATTTTACCCTGGGAGGTCATATTCCAAATCAAACATCGGATACTAGAGGGGAATAATTTCCTTAAGGGGACACTGGGAGTTCAATGGACTTGATCTTTTTCCTATTAAAAATTTTTCAGATTCTGGTACGTGTTTTACAAATTTTAAATTTATGAATTAATTTCAGTTCTTCTATTCTTTTGTTCTTCACAGGTTCATTCAACTTGGTAACTTCGTGCTGCAAAGTTTGTTGGAATCAGTAAGATTCTTTAGACACATATTAACAACAATTCTTCTTTATATTTCATATATTTTTTGTAAAATCTGTTTTCTGATTCTAGTTTCGCTACTAGTTTTTAATTTTCTAGTTGTGAAAATGTTCTTAAACTTTGTTGTCTTACAAAGATGTTCAAAGTTTTGTTCTAAGTATGTTTGAAATACAAGATGAACAACAATCCTAAGAAAATTAATATAATGTTAGTATTTTTTGTATTCTACTGATTGAGAGAATCTGATCATGGAAGTAGAAGATATATACATTACTTCTCCATAATTCGTTTCTTTGTTTAGCAAGGTCGAAGTGAGAATGTAACAGAAAATTTTTATGGTATTCCGTTTTAAGATTACCAGGTAACCTTCTTATTAAATTATCTAAGGAGGAAAATAGTTTCTAAGAGTTATCATCTTTGATTTTTTATTTTTTTATTATGTGTATCCTTGGAAAAAGATCTGCAAACCATATGTTGTGGAATGAATTTTATTTCGCAAATATTGTTGCTTTTAAAATTCTTTAGTTTGCAAAAAGGAGAGATGCATATTTTTGTTTGATAAAATAGTATGTCAAAATGTTATAGTTGGAAGACTATTTGATAAGAAAAACATTCATATGTGATAAAGAATATGTGTTATTCTGTTTGGAGAAAAAAAAAAAAACTTTTGTAGTTTTGTACTCCATGAGAAATGTTAGTGTGTCTGATTTTTGTAGACTAAAAACTTTTGTGGTTTTATACTCTGGATAAATTGAACTATGCAATTGGTTTGAAGAATATGAAAACTTCACATAATAAGTCAGTGTTGTACTTTTGATTTTCTATAAACTTCAATGTAATATAGAAATAAATTGTACAAATTTTGTTGTCCTTATTGTTAGTATTTAAAATACTAAGTGGTATGTCTATCTATGATAGAGGAAAAATACCAGTGACTTAGAATTTGTGATTTTGTGTCTCTATGGAATGAACTTTGACATTGTGTAAACATGGTCAAAGAAAATTGCAGCACTATAATTCTTTCGTAGAATAATGCTTCCAACATTAAAATATGTGGAAAAACTATTTTCAAATACTTGAAAAAGATTTTTGAGATCACATTTGAAATGTGGGGGTTATTTGCTTATGATTAGACTTGGTGTCTAATTTAACTTTGGAACAAAAGATATGAAATTCAATGATACTTTTATATTATGTTATACCCACAAAATTATTGGAGTATATTTGGCATTGTGGTTGTTGAGTTTCTCTATTACTAATATATAGTGTGACTAGTATGAAACATCCAAATTATATATATACTTGTTCAAAATAATTGTGTTCTTTTATGGAAAAAAAAGTATCACTTAAAATGTTGTGATTTTTCATGAAAAGATATGTCTATTATAATAAAAGTATTTCATAGACATGAATATTGGTGAATAGTCATTTGTTATGTTTTTGTAAAAATAACATTTGGACTATATTGTCTTTATTGAACCCGATGAAACTTTTTTAATGAGTAGTTCTATAACAATCATATTGAAAGTTATGGAAATGTCCTTCTGAAAAGGACATTTGACAATCTAAACAATGTTTGTATCACACAAAATTGTAAGCATTAGGAACAAAATATTAGTGAGGAAAAAGCTACCTCACGAAGAGTTTTTCAAACTCAATATTTTTATTTGTTCTTATTTGCTTGAGTCAATGTGTGTGACATGAACACTTGGGGCATGTCAATTACAAAACCTTGTAAGGAAAAACTGATCAACTTAGAAGTTTTGTCTAACTTTGGGTGCAATAAATAAAAATGTCAAGTTTTTGTGGAATCTAAGTATGTTGAACATTCTTATAAATCTGTTAAAAGGAATTCTAATCTCTTAGAATTGATTTACACTGACATTTGTGATATGAAGTTAACATCATCTCATGGTGGAAAAAAGTATTTGTTACTTTTATTGAGAATTGCATTATAAATGACTATGTCTATTTGCTGAATGGTAAGGATGAAGCAAAAGAAATGTCTAGACAATGTAATATCGAAGTTGAAAATCAGTGTGAAAAAATATAAGAAGTGACAAGAATGGAGAGTATAAATCTCATTGCATCAGAAATATGTTTGGAAAGTGGAATATCCATCAAACTACTACCATATTCACCTCAATTTAACGAAAAATTGAACGTTGAAAGAAATGATGGATGCATTATTTATAAGTTCGGGTTTACACAAAACTTGTGTGGATAAACTATCCTTACTGCAAAAGGGAACAACAAAAAATTTTGTTTTTTTAGAAAGAAAGCGATTTTGTTTGATCCGAATACAATTTTTTCCATATGAGAAATGAAAAGGAAGGAAATCCAACTTGAAATATTTCAAAGTGTGGGGTATCTAGTCAAAGTCCAAGTTCCTATTTTTAAAAGAATTAAAATAGAACCTATGACTGTGGACTGTAAAATTAGACTTGAGTAATCTAGAAAAGGGTTTAAAAGGCCTAGGAAATGAAAAGAATAATATACTTAATAAAGAGATTCAGAGGCTTGGTAAATGTTAAAGGACATTTACTTCCTTCGAATATGATTTTGTAATATTTCCTATGTCTTCTGTAGACTCATTCTTTGGAAAGATGGTGGCAATAAACAATATTGGAAGTTAATTGATCTTCTTCAAGAAAATAAACCTTTGGGTCCAAAGTGAATCTTTAGAAGGAAAATAACAGTTGATAGAACTGTTGAAAAATATAAAGCAAGACTTTGTGTCAAAGGTTTTAGACAAAAAAAACCAAGGTTTTAATCTTTTCATTATATATATATA
>NC_028638.1:6024425-6027130 GCF_001406875.1 Solanum pennellii | reverse complement strand
TATATATATATATACACACACACACACACTCGTTAGTAATTAGAATTACGTCCATTTGGATGCAAAAATTATTAGTGTGGTATATGACCTCCAAATTCATCAAATGAATGTTAAAAAATAACTTTTTTAAATGTAGAATTGGACGAAAAAATTTACATGGAACAACCCGAGGGTTTTGTGGTTCCTAGTAAATAAAAGAAAGTGTGTGAACTTGTTAAGTCACATTATGAAAGAACCCAAACAATGACATAATTTGATCAAACCATGTCGGCAAATGGAATGAAGAATTATGAAAGTGATAAATGTGTTCACATTAAAATCATAAGGTCATTGTTTGATTGTATATTGGTGATATGTTGATCATCAATAGAGACACTAATGACATAAATGCTACTAAACGTATGCTATAAATCAAGTGAAATAAAAATTATTGGAGTTGCTAATGCGATCTTAGATATAAGAATTCGTAGAACTCCATAATGTTTAGCATTTTCACGGTCTCATTGCATTGAAAAGGTACTTAACTAGTTCAAATATTTGAATGTCAATATTGTCAAGTCTCCAATAAATGTGAGCTTTGCATTTCAACAGAGTGAAAACAAAAGTGACTCACAATTGAATTGTGCTAGAGTTTTGGGAAGCATGATGTATATCATATAGTGTGTGCGATCAGATATAGCATTTGCTATTTTAAAATGAGTCGGTTCACTAGTGATCCCAAATAAATTCATTAAAAGACAATAAATAGAGTTTTAGAGTATTTAAAATAATATTTAAAACTATTTCTTGCATTATAACAATATCCAACAATATTGAAAGATATGGTGATGCAAATTGAATCATCGGATGAATGAAGTAAAATTCGCGAGTGGATATGTATTTACTATTGGTCGAGGAGCAGTCTCTTAGAAATATTTCAAAAGAGACATGTATCGCTAGCTCTACAATGATCTTTGAGCTAGGTGCTCTAGATAAGGTCGGTGAATAAGTTGAAAGACTCCGAAATTTCTTGATAGAATTCTATTTTGGCCCAAACCATTGTCATTAGTATGCATACACTTTCACAGTCAAGATGCAATAGGTAAGGCATGAAGCATGACGTATAACGGAAAGTCTCGTCATATACGACATAGACATGATACCGTTAGAAAATTACTCTCTAGTGGAATTATCAGAATTGACTATGTAAAGTAAAAGGATAATGTGTCGGATCTACTTACAAAAAAGGCCTAACTAGAGAGGAAGTTAAGAGATCATCTAAGGGAATGAATTTACGGCTTAGGACAATTCATCATTGCGGTAACTCTATCTAGCAGACTGGAGATCCAAAGATCTAGATTCAAGGAGAAAAACAAAGTTGTGAATGACGATTCGGCATTGTCAACAAACTCAATCCATTCTCATGATGAAGACAATGCTCAAGGACAAAGATACAACATTAAGGCTTGTTAATGAGTTAATAAAGCTTAATGGTTTTAGTGATTTGCTAAGTTTGGCAGAGTTGACAAAATAGTGTATCTATGCGATAACACGGTTAGGAATCACCTATGTGAGTGTGAAGTGTAAGACGCTTCAAAGAAGATGATTGTCAAAAGCCCATCTCTCTATACACTCATGAAACCAGGAGGTGCTCATGGCTAAAACGAACACAACCGTAAGAACCATAAATGGTAAAGGGTTAATTGTGTGACATATGGTTGTCTAGGTATACACCAAAGTTCAACGGTTCAAAGATATCGCATCTACCGATTGACCGAGTATATCCGACATATGTTCACTACGGAAAGTCCAAGGGGAAACTTACTTATCCAGATGCAATTAATTCTTGCTTGTAAAGTACACATACTTGTCTGTTTCTTTGTCTTCGAGTCATTGCCCATTCATGCGGGGGATTGTTGGGTTTTAAAAGGTGCGAATGGAAAATGAAGAGTTGCGACTTTTATGAAGAGTTGTGACTTTTATGAAATGTTGCGACTATTATGAAAAGTTGTGACTTTTATGAAAAGTTGTGACTTTTATGAAAGATGACGACCTTTCTGAAAGATTGTTACTTTTTCAAAGGTTTGTGACCTTTCCGGTAAGGCACAATAAGAACATTTTCGCACTACCATTTGTTTTTTATAATTGAGGGATTTCCTCTCATTTTAATATAGAATTTATGGACTTCTTATTCAACTACTAAATCTAGTATACTAAGTGTACTTTACTGCCGTTGAGTAGTTCGCTGGCACCAGAGTTTTTGGTATCTATACTCTGGTGATTGAGATCATTTTACTCTGGGAGGTCATATTCCAAATCAAACCTCGGATACTAGAGGGGAATAATTTCCTTAAGGGGACGCTGTGAGTTCAAAGGACTTGATCTTTTTCCTATTAAAATTTTTCTAGATTCTGGTACGTGTTTTATAAATTTTAGATTTATGAATTAGTTTTAGTTCTTCTATTGTTTTGTTCTTCACTGGTTCATTCAACTTGGTAACTTCGTGTTTCTGCAAAGTTTGTTGGAATCAGTAAAATTCTTTAGACACATATTAACAACAATTCTTCTTTAAGAAAAATATTTCGTATATTTTTTTTAAAAATCTATTTCTGATTCTAGTTTCGCTACTAGTTTTTAATTTTCTAGTTGTGAAAATGTCTTAAGCTTTTGTCACGACCCAAAACCGAGCCGCGACTGGCACCCACACTTACCCTCCTATGTGAGCG
>NC_028638.1:5972407-6014425 GCF_001406875.1 Solanum pennellii | reverse complement strand
TAGGAACCCCCCCCCCCCCCATTGGGAGAATGATTCATTGAGCTTACCAAGTACTGATTCTTCAAATCCAGGATCAAGATGTTTCTTAGATTTCACCTTAACCACTAATGATGATTCAGAGTTATGATGAACCATAAAACCAAATTTCGAGAATCTTCTAACCGCACACCCAAATGATCCAACCTATGAAGATCATTCACAAGTTCTCTCTTCTCTTCTTATACAAGAGACACACTACCCATAGTCGTATGACTTAAAGCATCCACAACCACGTTGGCCTTGCCGAGGTGGTAAAGGACACTAATGTCGTAATCCATAAAAAGTTCTAATCATCTTCTCTATCGGAGATTTAACTCATTTTCTGTGAATACATATTGAAGAGTTTTATGGTCGGTAAACACATCAACATGCACATCATATATGTAGTGTCTCCATATTTTCAAGGCAAAAACTACACTTTCTAACTCAAGGTCATGAGTCAGATAATTCTTATCATGAAATTTGAGTTGCCTAGAGGCATAAGCTATTACTTTTCAATGTTGCATGAGGACACATCCCAATCCCATTTGGGAAGAATTACAATACAACACAAAGTCTTCATTACTATCCGGTAAAGTCAAAACCAGAATGGAGGTAAAATTATCTTTCCACCCTTAAAAACCATTTTCATAAGTTTAAAACCACTCCCACTGTAACACACCATTAATTCAATGTCCTATACTAGAGATTAATATGTTGAGTAATGATGGTTTTATACCTAAATAAGTATAAATAACTTATTTGAGAAGTTTCAGAGCAATAGGATTAAAGCAAAGACTTCACGTCCGGAAACTAGCGAAATTTAACTAGTTGATGTCCCTGGGTTTGGAGAAGGTTTTGGAGGGTCATATGGAATCCAAAACATATAAAAATAATTTGGTTAGGTAGAGTCTAGTATAGTGATTCTATAATTTCAAATACGACACCCCAAGGACCACCGGAAGGGTCCTTGGGAAGGACCCCAACATGGGTAGGCAGGCTGCCGAAGCAGTCTGTGAAAGTCAAGAATTGGAGGGCTACTGTGTGACACGGATCTCACTGCCTCATCTCCAAATTCAAAAATAAATTGGGGAATTAACTCCGCTATGCACACCTACTTCGCACATATCATAAAAGTAATATTTTGGTTTTTTAACTTCATAAATAAACTCATTTAAGTGAGGGGTCTTTTGGGTATTTTTATGGGTGATATATAATGTATTAGGGTCAGTTTTAGGTCAATTTATTCAATCAAATCATGTCCCACAAGTTGAAATAAAAAGTCACTCTCTCGCTCCTGAATTCTCTCTTCCTCCAAAACTCCATTGGAGACCATTAGAAGTCCAAGAAGAATATTAAGCCTTCAAGTTTTTCAACCCAATTTCGTGGCTTTCTCATCAATAAGGTAGGGTTTCTTTCAATCTTGGGATTCCTTTCCCCAAGAGTTCCTTCAAATGTGATTTCTAAATCCCCCAAAACAAGGGTTTTTCTCATCACATGGGTCTTCTTTCTAAAACAAAATCGTGAGTTAATTGTGATGAATTAATGTTGTTTAAGTATTAATTAAATGTTAGTTGATGAATTCCTATGAGTTTTGCCTTGACCCATGTATTTCCCCTAAATCCCTAATTTCTTGGATTGATTAAGGTTAATTACTGAAGGTGATGAACATGTCACTTGTATACTTTGATTTTCGTTATGTTAATACTTCATGAATTTCCCTATTTCATATGTTGATTGTGATATCATGGGTATTGAAGTATGAATTCCCATGAAGGGCAATGAGGTATGATTTTGATTGTTGTTTGATCTCAATTATGCAAGGTGAAATCTACTTATGTGATAATGATGCTATAGCTAATAGTATTGTTGTGATGTTGGTGACAAGGATCTGTCATCCCTAACCTTAGATCTATGAATTGGATATGAAGTATTCAATTATGTTATGATGTGATAATCATATGATTGAATGTAGTTTCTCATGATTATAATGTTGT
Organism: Solanum pennellii; assembly: GCF_001406875.1. Classification (NCBI taxonomy): domain Eukaryota; kingdom Viridiplantae; phylum Streptophyta; class Magnoliopsida; order Solanales; family Solanaceae; genus Solanum; species Solanum pennellii. The sequence continues at coordinate 6,012,410 of NC_028638.1, read as the reverse complement.
GTCTAAAGTTAAAGGATAGTTCTCACTTGTGATCACCTATGAGCTATTATGATAAGATGTTTACTTAAATGTCTAAAAGAGACTAATGTGAAGTTGTATGACGTTATATGATGATTACTGAAGGTAATTATTGATTAGCACTGAATGGTCATGTAAATGAGATGGAGGCCTCACGTTAGTAAGTCCAGCCTCCCACATGGGTTTCTTCACGACTAGTAGTGTTGGTTCCAAGATATGTGTTGTCTCATGAGACGAAAAACTTCACGATTAGTAGTCAAGGTTTATAGAAGCAATCTCCTTTACCCTTAACTATGTACCACATAGGACTCTAGCTTAGTGGATCCACCTAGAATACCTATGTATGAATTCTAGCACCTTAGGCAAGTCTTAACCCTCTATTTTTGGTGTGGGGGTAGAACACCAGATTCTATATAGCTCACATGGTCTATTGTCGGTTATGGTACTTATTTCCCTAAAATAATAGTATGAACAAGTTATGCATGTGAACTTTTATTAGGGTTGTCTTAAAGGTTACTACATTGTGTGATGCAGGGTATGGGACTTTCTTACACATTGCACGTATGGGATCCTATAGGATGGATTTAATAGTGTTCTATTATAATTCTGATTATGTTTATGATTATGTTGATGAAGTATGACTAGTATTTGTATATAAACCATGCTATAATATTATAATATGTTGTCAGTATGAAATGAGTTGCTTAATGTGATACTTAGCTTTTAATAGGGTAATGGGGATTTCTTCTTGGCATTGCACAAGTTTTGCTTGAGTTATTTATATGTTTATATGGTTATGATGTTCCTTATATGATTTGTACATTGAATGTTTGTCATTTGTGCATAGTTTTTACTAATTGTGCCCTTTCTCATGCATTTACGATTTTATGCATAGGGACCATACATAGTTCATGTGGCTTGTACTAACCCATATTTCTTTTATTTTCCCCAAACATTGTAGGTTCGAGCCTTTGAAGTATCCTTGAGGCTAAAGCAAGAATGCTTGGACTAGACTCTTCAAGTTTTTGTGTGCTCTCTAGTTTGAGGATACTACCACATACTCTATCTTAGTAGAACTTGTATTGTCTAGTAGATATTCATTTCTTTTCTATTGTTGAATATATTTATGTAAGCCCTATATAGCAATTATGGACTCATATAAGGGCTTTGCCGGAATTTTTGGACTTTATTTAGATAGTTGGTATGAGTCAAAGTATTATACTAAATTCCTATACGTTATTATGATCTATTATGAGAAGCCTATGTATGCTTCCTATGTAGAGGCCTATGTAAGCCTCAATGCTATAGAAGCAAAAGTTCTAATTTTCCGCGTTTTTGACATATGATTGCTATGACGAATGTTAAGAGATTTGTCTTAGTTCTCGTAGAGGACGATGACGCCGGTAACGACTAGGGTATACTTTGGGTCATTACAAACATGGTATCAGAGCATGAGGTTAAATATTATTAGGATTGATGTCTCATTAAACCACATCTATGCAGTTTCTTATTCATAATTGTGAAGCGCGCCACATTTATGAATGACAGACTATGTCATTCATAGGAACTTTCACTCTCTTGTTATTCTTTAGTTGTGCCTAAGAGTCTTAAATCTATGTAGTCCTTTCCTATAAATCCTTTATTTGTTCTTTTAGGAAATAAATACAAGGAGCAACAATGCTCGAAGGGCCGGAGAGGAGAAGTGGAATGAGGCGGTTCCCCCTCAAGCTCTTCAAAACCCTCAACTTCCTATTGAATAAGGGCTATGTCTAATGTTGAGATAAGGTTGGTCGTTCATAGTTTGACTCAAGCATTGGCTACCCAAGTTGCTAGGGATACAAGGGTGCAAGTGAACCCCAACACCAATACCATCGCTTCGAGGATTAGGGACTTCGCAAGGATGAATAATCCCCCTACTTTCTATGGCTTTAAGGTGGAGGAGGACCCACAAGGGTTCATTGATGAAGTGTTCAAGGTTCTAAATGCTATGGGTGTTTCTTCTTAAGAAAAGGCGGAACTAGCTTCCTACCAATTCAAAGATCTGTCTCAAGTATGGTATAAGCAATGGAAGGATGATAGGCTGGTTATAGAAGTACGGATTACTTGGAGGGATTTCAAACGACTTTCCTTGATAGGTTCTTTCCCTTGGAAGTAACGGAGAGGAAAATGCAAGAATTCATCAACTTTCGTCTTGAGGGTATGAGCGTGAAGGAGTATAGCCTCAAATTTCCTCAACTATCAAAGCATGCTCCTACTATGGTTGCGGAATCTAGGGCCAAGATGAAAAAATTCGTCATAGGGATATCCGATCTTGTGGTAAATGAGTGTAGNGGAGTAACGGAGAGGAATATGCAAGAATTCATCAACTTTCGTCTTGAGGGTATGAGCGTGAAGGAGTATAGCCTCAAATTTCCTCAACTATCAAAGCATGCTCCTACTATGGTTGCGTTATCTAGGGCCAAGATGAAAAAATTCGTCATAGGGATATCCGATCTTGTGGTAAATGAGTGTAGGTCGTATATGTTGATTCCTAGCATGAACATATCTCGTTTCATGGTTCATGCTGAACAAATTGAGGACCAAAAGCTTAAGCAAGTTTGTAGGGAGTTGTAGAAGGTGAGAACCAAAGAGGGGAATTCTTCTAAGAATAGGTATGATATTAAAGACAAACCAAGCTTCAAGAAAAGGTTTAACAATCAAGGACCTTCTAATGCTCCAAGGGCCAATAAGAGTAAGGTGCCTACTCCCAAGGCCAAAGAAGGAAAAGGTGGTTGTTCTTATGTTGATAGGCCTTTTTGTTCTAAATGTTGTAGAAGGCATGATGGCAAGTGTCTTGTGGGCACGGGTAATTGCTACAATTGTGGCAAGAGTGGTCACATGAAGAAAGATTTCCCTATGATGAAGACTCAAGGATGGGAAAATGCTTTAGCTCAAGCAAGTTCTCCAAACCCGGATGCTCCTAAGAAGAATCACTTCTATACTCTCCAATACCGATGTGATCAAGAGAGCTCACCTGATGTGGTCACCGCTATGTTAAAACTATTTTCATTTGATGTATATGCTTTGTTGGATTCGGGAGATACTTTGTAATTTGTGACCCCTCTTGTACCCATGAAATTTGAAATACTATCTGACATATTAGATTAGTCTTTCTCAGTTTCTACCCCGGAGGGTGTTTCCTTGGTGGTTGATAGAGTCCATAAAAGTTGTCCTATTTCCTTTTCCAATAGAGTTATGTTGGTTGAGTTGATAGAACTTGATATTCTAGATTTCAATATTATATTTGAAATGGATTGGTTGCATGCTTGCTTTGCCTCTATTGGTTGAAGGTCAAAGGTGGTCAAATTTCATTTTCCAAATGACCCCGTTTTTTAGTGGAAGGGAGGAAACTAAAATCCTAAGGGTAAGATCATTTCGTGTCTGAAAGCTTGCAAGTGAATTGCAAAGGGATGTCTCTATCACATAGTAAGAGTTAGGGATCTTGAATCCGAGGTCCCTTCAATAGAGTTAGTACCCGTAGTGAGGGAAGTTTTGGAGGTCATTCCCGATGAACTCCCCGGAATTCCTCCTGAACGGCAGATTGAATTTGGCATAGACTTGTTGCCAGATACACAACCTATTTCAACCCCTCCATATCGGATGTCCCCGGCCGAGTTGAAAGAAATAAAGTCTCAACTCAAATATTTTCTAGATAACGGTTCTATTCAACCAAGCATATCCCCATGGGGTGCCCCGATATTGTTTGTGCAGAAGAAGGATAGGTCCTTGAGAATGTGTATCTATTATCTACAACTGAACAAAGTCATTATAAAGAATAAGAACCCTCTCCCTTGGATTGATTACTTATTTGATCGACTCCAAGGAGAGAGTTACTTTTCAAAGATTGACTTGAGGTTGGGTTATCACCAACTTAGAGTGCAGGAGGTTGATATTCTGAAAATGGAATTCCGAAGAAGATATGGTCAATTTTAATACCTAGTGATGTAATTTGGTCTAACAAATACCCCGGTGGCATTCATGGATCTTATGAATCAAGTTTTAGAATGTATCTTGATTGTCTTCATTGATGACATTTTGATATACTGTAGGAGTGAAAATGATCATATGAAACATTTGAGAATAGTTTTGCAAGTTCTCAAGGATAACAATCTTTTTGCTAAGTTTTGCNTTTGTGATTGTCTTCATTGATGACATTTTGATATACTGTAGGAGTGAAAATGATCACATGAAACATTTGAGAATAGTTTTGCAAGTTCTCAAGGATAACAATCTTTTTGCTAAGTTTTGCAAGTGTGAGTTTTGGTTGAAGTAGGTTGCATTTCATGGGCACATTGTCTCTATTAAAGGGGTATAGGTCGATCTAAGAAAGAAGGAAGCGGTCAAAAGTTGGCGGATACCTTTGATTCCTACCGATATTTCGGAGTTTTCTAGGGTTGGGTAGCTACTGTCGGAGGTTTGTTGAAGGATTTTCGTCTATCACATCTCCATTAATAGACTTAACCCAAAATAAGTCCATGTTCGAATGGTCGGAAACTTGTGAGAAGACTTTCCGATTATTGAAAGATAGACTCACCTCCGCTCCCATATTGACCATACTAGAAGGTACCGAAGGCTTTGTGATTTATTGTGATGCCTCCCGAGTGGGTATAGGATGTGTTCTTATGCAACATGGAAAATTCATAGCGTATTCCTCTAGACAACTCAATCCACATGACAAGAATTATCAAACTCATGACCTTGATCTTTTGTTCATGGTATTTGCTTTAAAAATTTTGAGACACTATCTTTATGGGGTGCATGTAGATGTATTTACCGATCACAAAATTCTCCAATATGTATTCACCCAAAAAGACTTGAATCTACACCAAAGAAGATGGTTAGAGCGTTTAAAGGATTATGACATGAGTTTCCTTTACCATCCCTACATTGCTAAGGTGGCGGCGGATACTTTGAGTTAAGTGTTTATGGGTAGTGTGGCTCATGTTAATGATGACAAAAAGGAACGAGTCAAGGATGTTCATAGGTTGGCCCGTTTAGGTGTTCAAGAAAAAGAATCATCGAAAAGTGGTTTTATGGTTGGTCATAACTCTGAGTTGTATTCAGCGGTGGATGTGAAGTCTAAGAAACATCTTGAACCCCCTATTGATGGATTTGAAAGATTCGGTCCTTAAAAATAATAATGAATCTTTCTCCCAAGGGGAGGATGGGGTACTTAGGTACAAGGAAGGTTATGTGTGCCGGATGTGGATGGTTTGAGGGATAAAATTATGGATGAGGCTCATGGATCCCGATACTCCATCCATACGGGGGCCACCAAGATGTATCATGACTTGCGTGACATCTATTGGTGGAATGGAATGAAAAAGGAAGTAGGTAAGTTTGTGTTGAGGTGTCCAAATTGTCAAAAGTCAAAGTCGAGCATCAAGTCCCCGGTGGCCTAACCCAAGATACTGATATCCTCACTTGGAAGTGGGAAGATATCATCATGGACTTTGTGGTAGATTTACCTCGAACACGTTGACAACGTATTCCATTTGGGTTATAGTGGATAGGTTGACCAAGTTAGCCCATTCCCTTCCCGTANATCCAAGATACTGATATCCTCACTTGGAAGTGGGAAGATATCATCATGGACTTTGTGGTAGATTTACCTCGAACACGTTTACAACGTATTCCATTTGGGTTATAGTGGATAGGTTGACCAAGTTAGCCCATTCCCTTCCCGTAAAGGTTTCTTACTCGGCGGAGGATTATGCTAAATTATATGTTAGAGAGATTGTAAAGTTACATGGGGACCCGTTGTCGATGATTTCGGATAGAGGAGTCCAATTTACTTCACACTTTTGGAGATATTTCCAAAGTGGACTTGGTACGAAAGTAAAGCTTGGCACCGCTTTCGACCCTCAGACAGATGGACAAGCGTAGCGCCCCATCCGAACTCTAGAAGATATGCTAAGGGCTTGTGTGATTGATTTCAAGGATAATTGGGATGATAATATACCCTTAATCAAATTTTCCTACAACAATAGCTGCCATGAAAGTATCGGTATTGCACCTTTTGAAGCATTTTATGGTAGAAGAGTCGTTCCCCAATTTGATGGTTCAAAGTGGGTGAGTTTGCTCTTCTTGGTCCCAAATTGGTGTATGAGTTCACCGAGAAGGTTCGGTTTATAAGGGAAAGGTTGAGACCGACTTTTAGTCTGCAAAAGTCCTATGCTGACAATAGAAAGAGGGACCTTGAATTCGAAGTAAAAGATTGGGTGTATTTCAAAATTTCACCTGTGAAAGTGGTGATGAGGTTTGGAAATAAAAAAAAAACATAGTCTCCCTTATGTGGGGCCGTATGAACTTTTGAAGAGGGTCGGGAGTGTTGCTTATGAGTTGAAGTTGCCAAAGAAGTTGGCCATGATTCATCCGATATTCCATGTTTCCATGCTGAAAAAGTGTATAGAGGACCCAGTTTCCATTGTTCCTCTCGAAGGCTTAGGGTTAAATAGTACCTTTCTTATGAAGAGGTCCCGGTTGAGATCTTGGATCGTCAAATTAAGAAATTTAGGAATAAGAAGGTTGTCTCCGTAAAAGTTCTATGGAGGAACCACCTTGTTGAGGGTGTAACATAGGAGGCCGAGGCCGACATGAAAACCCGCTATCCTCATCTCTTTCCCCAAAGTCCTAGCCAAGATTAAGGTTAGTAATTCCTTATATGACTATTATGAATAATGTTGAACTCATCATGTTATTTCTAAATATGCGCATATTGTAATAGAAATTCATGCCTAAGTTGAGTTCTTGTTTTTCCATGAAACATGCTTATTCTGTTGGCTTTCGGTTGAGTGTGTTATGTGCTATAAGTATTCATGCAAAATTATAATGAGAATAATTGAGATTGTTTTGATAAGAAATCAACATGTAAACTTTCAATGTTCAGATTGAGCTCATATTGAAATGAAGAAGGTCGTACCTCCTTATGGGATATGAGAAGTCGATCTTTTGTTATGGTATGTGTAGATTAAGTTCCTATTTGTTTATGCTATGTTTCATGTTGAAGGGAGTTTAAATTTCCTTCTATGAGATGTGACTCATTCTAATATTATTGGTTGGTTTGGCTGCTAGTCTTGAGTCTTTTTCCTTTTTCCCGGTAGAAAGGTTTGGTGTGTCATTCGGGGACGAATGTTCCTAAGAGGGGGATATTGTAACACCCGGTAAAATCCATGACCTATACTAGAGATTAATATGTTTAGTAATTATGGTTTTATACCTAAATAAGTATAAATAACTTGTTTGAGAAGTTTCGGTGCAATAGGATCAAAGAAAAGCTTTAACATCCGGAAACTAGCGAAATTTCTTTAGTTGACATCCCTATGTTTGGCGAAGGTTTCGGAGGGTCATATGGAATCCAAAACTTGGACCGGTATCTAGACCGCAGACAAGACCTACGTCGTTGACCTCTCAAAGGTCGTAGACAAGCCTACTTACATCATTCTTACTATACACAGATTATTAGCAGAAAATTTGAAACATTTTGTTTATTAACATAATTATAAAAAAATTCTCTTTAATACGTAATTTTTCACCATTAACCATCTAACATTATGAGATAAACAACTGAAAGAAATAGTTCATTTCTTATTAAGTGTATAATTGCCAGAATGGCACCAATACATAGTCTGAATAAAAACAGGAAAGTAACACTAGTGGAACATGTTCCACTAACTCAACTCTAAAACTAAGCTAGAATATAAAACAATAGCATCCTCGAAAACATGAGGACCTACCAACTCTGGATGAATGCTGGACGTCCGGATAACTGCAACGATGATCGTGTAGCTCTATCGTCCACATGTGTCTGCACCTATTTTAGTAGAGTTTGTATAGGGTTAGTACACACTTGTACTAAGTATGGGTATATGCAAGCACACATCAAGGACATTCATGAGAAAGAATAGCTCTTTCCTAACAACATAATTTTTGGAAGTCAAGTCAGTGGACTATCCAAATTGAGATTAGGAAAGTTTCAAAATTTTGATTAGGAAAGTCAATGAGCTTTCCAAGTTTGGATTAGGAATGTTATGCCATGAGAATAACATACATCATCATAATTTTCACATTTGCACACAGAACATAACAGTTACCCATAACACACATCATATAGAATATATCACATTTTGCATGTAGTACATAACTTCTTTAATATCATTCATTCATATGTGCCATGAGACCTTCGAATCATGGACTTATCATCAAGACATCCTAGAAATGAGGGCTCAACCGATGGGGCCTCAACTAGGGGGTCTTCATTAGCAAACACAGAGTCTGCTTCGTTCATTCATACGTACTCCATTTCATTTCATTCCTAGGCCCGTGTAAACACCAGCTATACCTAGGATGCAGTTTAAGACTTTCATAAGGTTTGTTGTGCAATGACCAAGAATTACTTAATGTCATTACTTGAATCTAACTCACCTTTTGATTATTCTATTCCAACACCTTTGGTATCATTCATTTCATTATGTGCATCATTTGAGGCTGGCCTCATTCTTTAATTGGGACTTTAACTTTAACTGACATAGATCATGTGATCATCATGAAATACAGTGTCTCCCCCACACCAAAAAGAGGTGGAATGACCGGCCAAAGTGACCCATAACATTCTAGCGTACATGGGAATTTAACCCCGCCAGATCCCTATATTGGCTGTATAGGTAAAAAGACTAGGAGATATAAGGATACCCATACCCGACAAGACGGACAGTCTCACCTAATCAGAGTTACGTGAACCTCCGCCCTTCCCGAAAGAAGGCATCACCACTCATAGCTAGCCTATCAATGCTCAGTATAAAGTTCCATTTCATTCATCTCATACGTCATGGAAGCTGGCTTCTAGTATGAGGACATCATAGCTCATTAGATGAATTCCTCATCTCATCATTAGTATTTAGTGTGTTAATCTCAATACTTTCATTAGTGTGTTCATAGAGACTGGTCCCTTCATTATCCTACACTCTCATAGGTAAGTACATTCTGGTAACATTTACTTAGGCTCATTTGAGATTTCTCTTATAAGTTACATTAGCCTCATATCATGTTGTCACCACATTCCTAATCATTATCTCCTTTGCTTTTCATAGTTACTCACCTTTTATTACGTGAATTTTAATTTCGTCATATGCCAATGCACTTGGCCATTTAGTGTGTTTGACACCCTTACTTAACCCTTCTAGGGTTTCATCATTTCACTGTTCATTTCCTCATTTCATTGTTCATCTCATATTATGCCAATGCATTTGGCCATTTAGTGTATCTCACACTCATACTTAACCCTTCTAGGGTTTTTCCCTTCAATTACATACATCTTAGGTTCACTTACTTTTGAACGTATGCTAGACTTATGATTCTATACACACAAGCCATGGGGCTTCGTTCATAGTTCTTTAAGTAATTCATAGATTCCTATTATTAAGTACTACAAGACTTATGTATCTTGTATATATGCCATGATCTTGATTTCGATCTAAGTAGGTGGCATTATTCTTGGATATTTTGTTCACGTATGACTTATATATCAATACGGAAGTTTGGGCAAGGAAACCAAAATTTGAATAACTTGGATAGTATTTACATTTTTCAATAATTTTATTTTTATCTCCATAACATTGGGACTCTAGATTGAACCCCAACATTAACATTGTACCTTAAATTTTCTACTTGGTTTCCTCTTAAATTGGCCGAAGGGTTGTGGGTTCGAACCCCCACAACCTCTTTCATTTTATTCTTTAATTTTTTGCTAGGGCATTGGGAGGTTGTGGGTTCGAACCCCTACATCCTCCTTATTTTTGTTTTTAGTTTTATTAGAGGCTGTGAGGTGGTGGATTCAAACCCCCACAGCCTCCATTTTATTTTTAATTAAAACTTACTAGGCTAGGCGTTTGGTAGTGAGGTTGTGGGATCAAGCCCCCACAACCTCACCTTATTTTTCTTATTTAATTTGCCTTCTCCTTTCCATCCTTGAGGTCGTGGGTGCGATTCCGACGCCTCACATTTTACTTTCTTTATTTTTTTCTTCTTTCACGTTGCCTGGAGGTCATGGGTTCGATTCCCACGCCTCCAATTTATTTGTTTTAACCCTTATTCTCTTCATACTATCCAACAGACCTAATTTTGATTCCCCCCAGCCCCCTTTTTCTTTTTCCTTGCTCTCGAATTCCAGTAGCTAAAGGATGAGGTCACATGTTCTAATCCATGTGGCCTCACCTATTTAATATGCATTAAATTTCCAGATTCCAACCTCCTTTTTGAACGAAATTAAAGTTCACTAAGCTGCAATTTTATTCATAATTTTTAGCTTCCCTTCATCAACCTTTTTATGGTAGTTTCTTAGGGCATTTCACCAAGCAGTTAGTGCATTCTTAGCTGTAGTTAGTAGTTACATTAGTCAAGCGTTTTTACTCAAAATTAGTAACTTCACACCCCATATGAACATCATATTGTATACAACTTTTGCACATAAAATTTAAGGATTGTACATGCCTTTACACATCTCCAAACAGTGACCAACTTGCACACACACATCACTTTTTCACATGATTTCGAACAAAATAATAAATATTCACACGATTTCAAACACGCATACTTAAACATAAACATCACGAAAACACATTTCATCCCTACTTTGTACCAGCAAACATACCCAACCAAAAGTTAAATGGGAGCTAGTGACAGGGACATGTGAAGGGGGAACAATCCTAGTTTCCGTAATGAATATCTTGAATCTTAAGGAGGCTCTTGGGAAAGGAACCAAGAGGAAAGAACCTTAATTGAGGTTCAACCGTTGAAGTTGTTGCCCAAACCTTTCTCCAAAACCACGTCCAACTCACCTAAAGTTTCACCACCAACTCGATGGAAATCCCCCTTCCCTTAACTACTTTGATTAGCTTGCTTTCTTAGATTTTTTTCCTGATTATTTAAGTGTGAAGAACCTTTGTTATATTTTCTGTTCTTCACGTTAGTTGGCAGAGACAAAACAATAGAGTTTGAACGTGAGGATTTGATAGACGTGAGAGAGTGAAATGTGTGAAGTTGTTTTGGCTTAGAAAATGACTTAGTCAATTTAGCACTCTCCTTAATACTTAAAATCTGATTTAATTAATTATAGGTTAAAGGACCATTTTGCTCTTAAATATTCAGATTTTAAATAATTAATAGATCACCAATCTGATGCTTCCAATGGGGCTCGAAATCGGGTAGAGTGGCCCTTGTGAATGGACACTTTAGGGTAAACCTAAGCCGAATTGGTTTCTTTAATTAAATTAATTAATTAATTAATTAATTAATTCCTTAGGGCAATTATGGTATTACCCTTGGCCTGGTAAAGACCATTTTACCCCTGGACCCTCAAAACTTAAGATTTCTTCTTTTTAAGTCCATTAAAGACACCTTCAATTAAATATTCATTTTCGAGAGCCTTAGTCTGTTGGTTCCAACCTTTCAAGCTCAACAAACTCCCCAAGTTAGTTGGCTTGGTCGTAGCAAGGGTTTTGAGGTCTGGTTCTACGCGTATCAATCCGTGTGAACCTTGGTCTAATCGCAAAAATTCTTGACACCTTTAGAATTTATCCTATTCATTTCAAGATTGTTACAAAATGTTCGAAAACGACACACTAAGGACCACCGAAATGGTCCTTGGGAAGGACCCCAACATGGGTAGAGAGGTTGCCGAACCATTCTGCGGAAGATGACAATTGGGGTTCTACGGTGCGATGCGGAGCTGATACGGACCTCACAGCCTCATCTTAAAATTCAAAAATTAATTGGGGAATTAACCCTGCGACGTGCACCTACTTCCCTAATATCGTAAGAGTCATATTTTGATTTTTTGACTCACAAATAAACCCATTTAAGTGAGAGGTATTTTGGGTAATTTAATGGGTGACTATATAATGTATTAGGGTCAGTTTTAGGTCAATTTAATCACTCAAATAAATTCCCTAAAGTTGAAATAAAAAATCACTCACTCTCTCTCTCCCAAATTCTCTCTTCCTTCAAAACTCCATTGAAGAAAATTGGAGCTTCAAGAAATAGATCAAGCCTTAAAGTTTTTCAACCCAATTTCATTGCTTTCTTATCAAGAATATATGGTTTCTTTAACTCTTGGGATTCCTTTCCCCAAGAGGTCCTTCAAAATATTATTTCTAAATCCCCCAAAACAAGGGTTTTTCTCCTAACATGGGTCTTCTTTCTAAAACAAAATTGTCAGTTAATTGTGATAAATTATGATGAATTAATGTTGTTTAAGTATGAGTTAATGGTTAGTTAATGAATTCCTATGAGTTTTCCCCTGAACCATGTATTTCCCCTAAATCTCAAATTTCTTGGATTAATTAAGGTGAATTGTTGAGGGTGATGAACATGGCACTTGTTTACTTTGATTTTAGATATGTTAATATATACTTCATGAATTGCCCTATTTCATATGTTGATTGTTATTTCTTAGGTATTTAAGTTTGATGTCCCATGAAGGGAAATGAGGTATGATTTTGATTCTCCTTTGATCTCAACTATGCAAGGTGATATCTACTTATGTGATAATGATGTTATAGCTAATTGTGTTGTTGTGATGTTGGTGACAAGGATCCCTCATAGCTAACCTTAGATCTATGAATTGGATATGAAATATGTGATTATGTTATGATTTGATCATTATATAATTGAATGTAGTTTCTCATGATTATAATGTTGTGTCTAAAGTGAAAGGATAATTCTCACTTGTGACCACCTATGAGCTATTATGATTAGATATTTACTTAAAGGTCTAACAGAGACTAATGTGAAATTGTATGATGTTATATGATGATTACTAAAGGGAAGAATAGCTTAGAACCTAAAGGGAATGTAAATGGGATGGAGGTCTCACGTTAGTAAGTGTGGCCTCCCACATGGGTTTTTTCACAACTAGTGGTGTTGGTTCCAAAGATATATGTTGTCTCATGAGATTAAAACCTTCACTATTAGTAGTCAAGGTTTTTAGATGCAATCTCCTTGACCCTTAACTATATTCCCACATATGACTCTAGCTCAGTGGATCCACCGAGAATATCTATGTACGAATGGTTGCACCTTAGGCAAGTGTTAACCCTCTGTTTTCTGTGTGGGGGTAGAACACTAGATTCCATGTAGCTCATATGGTCTCATGTCGTTTATGGTACTTATTTCCTTGAAGTAAAAGTATGAACAATTTATGTATGTGTACTTTTATTAGGTTTGTCTTAAAGGTTACTACATAGTGTGACAGAGGGTATGGGACTTCTCTTACACATTGCACATGTGGGATCCTATAGGATTGTTCTAATAGTGTTCTATGATGATTATGATTATATTTATGATTATGTTGATGAGGTATGACTAGTATTGTATATGAAGCATGTTATATATATTAAAATTAGTTGTAAGTATTTAATGGGTTGCTTAATGTGATACTTAGCTTTGAATAGGGTTAGAGAACTTTATTCAGGGCATTGCACAAGTGTTGCTTGAGTTACTTATATGTTGATATGGTTATGATGTTCCTTATATGTGTGCATTGAATTTTTGGTCATTTCTGCATAGTTTTTACTAAATTGTGTCTTTTCTCATGCATTATTGATTTTATGCACAGGGACCATACTTAGTACATGTGGTTTGTAATAACCCATATTTCTTCCCTTTTTCCCCAAACATTGTAGGTTCGGGCCGCTGAGTTATCATTAAGGCTAAAGCAAGAAGGCTTGGACTAGACTCTCCAAGTTTTGGTATGCCCTCTATTTCAAGGATGCTACCACACACTCTATCTTAGTAGTACTTGTATTGTCTGGTAGACATTCATTTCTTTTCTATTGTTGAATATATTGATGTAAGTCCTCTATGGCAATTATGGATTCGTATAAGGGCTTTGCCCGGATTGTTTAACTTCATTTAGATAGTTGGTATGAGAAAAAGTATTATACGAAATTCCTATCTGTTATTATGATCTATTATGAGAAGCCTATATATGCTTCCTATGTAGAGCTCTATGTAAACCTCAATGCTATATAAGAAAAAGTTTTAATTATTAAGCATTTTGGACATATGATTGCAATGACGAATGCTCAGAGGCTTGTCTAAGTCCTCGTAGAGGACGATGATGCCAGTAAAACTAGGGTGTACTTTGGGTTGTTAAACCCACTTTACCTTCATGTGGGTCAACACTGTCAAAGGCGAAGCAAGTGACAAAAATCCATCAACAAACATTCAATAGTACCCGGCTAGACTTAAAAAACTTCTTATGTTTGTTGGAGTCAAAGGTCTAGGCTAATTTCTAACCGCATCCATCCTCTTTATATCAGCCTGTACACCCTCACTAGAAATAACATGGCCAAGAAAAGCAACTGACCACCAAAATTCTCACTTGCTTAATTTTGCATATAGTTGGTGTGCTTTGAGGACTTGCAAGGCCAACCTCAAATGACTCTCATGCTCATTTTCCTTCTTGGAGGATATCAAAATATCATCAATGAAAACAATAAAAAATCAGTCGAGGTAATCTCGAATACTCTATTAATTATGTCCATAAACACTGTTTGGGCATTTGTTAACCCAAAAGACATCACTAGAAATTCATAGTGACCATATCTAGTTCATAAAGCTGTTTAGGGAACATCTTCACCTCTAACCCTAAGTTTGTATTATCCTAGTCAATCTTCGAAAAGTGGCTAGCACCTTAGAGTGGATCAAATAGATCATCAATCTGAGGGAGCGAATATTTGTTCTTTATGGTGACTTTATTGAGTTGACGATAATCAATGGACATCCAAAGGGACCCATCCTTCTTATTTACAAACAAGACCGGAGACCCCATGGAAATACTAGTTTGATTGAAACCCTTGTCTAGTAAATCTTTGAGTTGGACCTTCAANTTGATCAAATAGATCATCAATCTGAGGGAGCGAATATTTGTTCTTTATGGTGACTTTATTGAGTTGACGATAATCAATGGACATCCAAAGGGACCCATCCTTCTTATTTACAAACAAGACCGGAGGCCCCATGGAAATACTAGTTTGATTGAAACCCTTGTCTAGTAAATCTTTGAGTTGGACCTTCAACTCTTTCAACTTGGCCAGAGCCATCCAATATGGAGGAATTGAAATGTGGTTCATATGCGTTAATAAGTCAATGCCAAAGTCAATTTCTCGTTCCAGAGGAACTCGACGAAGCTCATCACCATAAACCTCCGGAAATTCCCTCACTATGGCAACCCATCTATATAGAAGCTGTTTCAAATTCCAGATATTTAACCCTCACCATACAGTATAGACAGCCCTTGTCTATCATATTACAAGCCTTCAAGAATCAAATAATTTGACCCCTTGGCATAGAATTTCCCCCCTTCCACTCTCTAATAGGTTCATTTGGAAATTGAAACTTTACTAACGTTGTTCTATACTCTATGGAAGTAAAACAAGTATGAAGCCAATCCATACCCAAAATGATATCAAAATAAAACATGCCAACTTCTATCAAATCACCAAGAGTAACTCTATTGGGCTGCATTATATGACATTTCCTATAGACGCTTTTTGGAACTACAGAGTCACCTATTGGGGTACAGACGGAAAAGGATTCAATCAAAACATCGAGAAGTATATCGAAATTCCTAGGTACCAAAGGTGTAACAAAGGAAAGGACAGCACTTGGATCAGGTAAAGCATAAACATTAATAGATAAAATTTGTAACATAACGGTCACTACATCAAGATAGATCTCTTGTTTACCCCTGGCCTTGAGTGCGTAAAACGGTTCCTTTTTGGAGCTTCGGAGTTAGGACCACTTGATTGAGGTTGGATACTCCCTTAACATGACTCTTCACATTAGGACTATCTTTCACCATATGGACACCTTTGCCACAACTATAACAACTGTTATTCCAACAAGACATTTGTCCACATGTTTCTTACCACACTTTCTACAAGTTGGTCTTTCTCTTGGTGGATCAAAATTTAACCCCTTTTGAGGCTTAGGATTAGACACCCTTTCATTGCAAGTCTTGGATAAATTTTAAGGATCTTGGTTTGAAATCCTCTTCATGAACTTAGGCTTTTCTTGAATGTCAAGCCTACTCTTAGAAGATCCACCTTCAAAAGACCTTGCATTCTTAGCTTCTCAATTCTTCTTCCTTAGATGAATCTACTCTACTTGTTGTGCATGAACCATCAACCTAGAAAGATCCACGTCGTCATGAAGCATAGCTGCACGACATTCTTCTTCAAGCTCTTCTGACAAATCCATCACAAAATGACTCATTTCATCCCTTGCATTCGAAACCAAAGAAGACACATATTTGGACTGATTAATGAACTTTGAGGAGTATTCCTTAACACTCATACCTCCTTGACCAAGGTTGATGAACTCCTCCACCATAGATTTCCTTTGTTCCGTAGGGAAGAATCTGTCCACAAAGGCCATCTCCCAAGACACGGGACCACCTCCTAAACCCCGACTATCCTTCCACTGATTGTACCATGTCTGAGTCACGTCCTTGAGTTGATAGGCAGCAAGCTCGGCATTTTTAGTAGTAGTCACCCCCATAGCAAACAAATTTTATAGAACTCATCAAAGAAGTCTTGTGAGTCTTCATCCACCTTGGATCCAAAGAACATAGGAGGATTCATCCTTGTGAAATCTCTTACATGACAGCCATAGTATTAGCATGTTGGTTCTCTCGAGGTACAATCTCTCAGCTGGCTAGAGCCAGAATAGCTTGATCTTGAGGATTGACCGGAACTTGATCATTCTCAACAACTTGATCTTGAGGATGGACTCGATTGCCTTGAGGAGTAGCTCACACGTTCAAAATCTCTTCTCCCACTCTTCTCGTGGTTGTCATTATTGTGTTCATCGACTATGACCACAAGAAAATGATTAAATGCTAAAATACACATAGGGTCAAAACTCTAAAGGCACGACATAAGATTATCAAGAAAAGAGAATTTCCCTAATCATCACATAGCATCTCATTCATAGTTGTGGCGTGCTTCACAACCATGAACAAGATACTATGTAAATGTGTTTTTAGTGAGACATCGACCGAAAGTTATTTAACATCATGCTTTGATACAAAGTTTGTCACATTCGTGCATCACACCCAGATGCGACCGGCATCGTCGTCCTCTTGGATGACTTAGTCAAACCCTAGCATTCGTCATAACATATCATTAGTTTAAAAACGTGGAAAAATTAAATTTTTTTGCATACTATGTGAATTATACTTAGAATTATCGCTTAATAACATGATAAACATACATATGATAGCCAAAAACTGTCTCACATAAAATCCATCTACAGAATACGAATCTTGGACTTAGGCAATACAATGTCAATATGTCATATAGGCCTTACTACAATAAAATTGAAATTATAAAAGGCAATAAGGAGTATATCTTAAACTACTAAAATCTTCATAAGCTATAATAACGAAAAGATAGCATCCCCGAACATTAGGACCTACCAACAGTTAGAGAAAGAGTTCTAAGCTTCTTCAATTGACCTTTCTTAATCTTCAGTGGCCGAACCCTACATTGTAGTTATATGAAGTATAGGGTTAGTACGCCACATGTACTAATTATGGGTATATGAACATACACATTTAAGGACACACATGAAAAAGGACCATTTCTTTAGAAAGCATGATTAGCCATTTGAAAGCCTTTTTCGAACATACAATAGAGCATATACAAGATAAGGATCACAAAAACGTCTAACATGATCATAACCAAAGACATATTATCATAGAGTCATATTAATATTTCACATTTAATAGTTCAAATTAACACAAAATACAACATACTTAACAAATGATCCCATCCCAAGCCCACAAGTGCAATGCTCATGTGAAGACCCATACCCAAATAATCAAGTAAGCAAGATAGGAGACCAGAAAGCATACCTTGTTTCATACAACTTGTAACATAAGTAGTCATTACCTCGAATAGTAATACAGACCAACAACATTCTCATCGACTTAAACAATATCATATAAGATTCGCATTTTATATCGTAGGTATCATACATTTCATGTCATCATATCACATAAGAACAATCTCCTAGGNGAAAGATAGGAGACCAGAAAGCATACCTTGTTTCATACAACTTGTAACATAAGTAGTCATTACCTCGAATAGTAATACAGACCAACAACATTCTCATCGACTTAAACAATATCATATAAGATTCACATTTTATATCGTAGGTATCATACATTTCATGTCATCATATCACATAAGAACAATCTCCTAGGACATCTCTTAGAGTAAACTTGTGCAATGTCCAGGTAGATTCCCATAGTTCTACCTATACTAAGTAAACTCCTTAAGTCACCTAGTAGTTGTTCATTTACTTTCATTTTATTTGAGGGAACAATCGCCTTAACCGACATTAGACCATGTAAGGTAAACATTGTATCCGGTGTCACGAAACCCCAAACAAAAGAAGCTGGTATACCTTCCAAGGTAGAACCAAAACATTAACATACCATTTTACGTGGATTCACTAGCTAGTATTCCTTTGGAGGAAAAAGTTCAAGAACTAGGAGATAAATTAGACCCATAGTTCCACATTACATGGCAACCTCTATCTCATGAGAGTCATCCTTAACCTACCTTCGAACTAGGGAAGGAACACCTCACATCTAGTTCATTGGTGGTAAGATAAAGTCCCTTTTTGAATAACCTTTAAGTCATAATTTATTATAAAACTTATCATACTCCATAGGAGATTATCTCCTCGTATAAACATGATCATTAGCTCATTAGATTTAGATGAGAATTTCCTTTCATCACAACCATTATTTGTGAGATTAACTTATAGTGATCATAGTGTGTAACACATACAAGATAAACATCATCACCTTGCATTATTATATCCTTACCATGATCTAACATTCTGTATATTCATCGGTGATCATATATTCATGGAAAAATCATACATAGTTCAATTTCATAACAACATCAATTATAGGCCAACATCAATATAATAGAAAAATCATAACTTTAGAAGACTTATCTAATTGCTTTGAATCTTCATCAAGAACTTACCCTCAATTCATAACAATCATCAAATAATATAGTGAAATCTTCAACAACATAACCAATTCCAACTACTCTAGTCATACACAAGACAAATTCATAGTTAGGGTTAAGGGAAAGGGCTCATTTAAGAGTTCATTCAAGCTATAGTCCAATTCCAACAACTACATTACATTTAGTGATAGAGATACAATAATTGAATCCATTATTTGGAGAAGTAACATGCTTCACATGAGAACCCAACAATACATATCAATTAACAAACAAATGCATACTTAATTAGCCATAGAATATCATAGTTTTTCATCATTAGTCATAAATCAAGGGTTTAGAAAAAAACCCGTTTGTAGAGTAAAAACCCTAGAAATTGAATTGTTGGAAATCATCTTTGAGAGGACTCTTGGGGAAAGGAATCCCAAGAGTGAATAACCCATACCTTATTGACGATTATTCCATGAATTTTGAATTAAGACCTTGGAGTCTTCGTCTTCTTCCTCAAACTTTTCTTCTTCGTCAATGGTGGTTGAAAGAGAGTTTTTGAGAGACATGTCACATCCGGGTTTATCCCCTAGACGTACCCGGCATTGTCGTCCTTTTTAAGGACTAAGACTAGCCTCTTAGTCTCATGTCATTACATTCATAGGTTAAAAAATGGTAAAAATTTAAAATTTTCATTATCAGTACTTGGAGATTTACATAGACCTCTACATACACATAATATATATTCATATAGAGTATACATAGAACCTTCGTATAGAAAGGTTACATAGCCTTCTACTTTTATTGTACATACATATACGTAAAATATAGAAATAGTCTCAATGATTGTCTTATCTCATACCATCTAAATGAATATCACAATATGGGAATAGCCCTTACATCAATCCAACAAGACCATATATAGGTCATACAAAAGTACAATACTCAATTAAACTGAAAGGAATGAAATAGTCAATAAGCTCATACAAAATCCATAAGATAGAGGATGGCATTGACCTCAAAAGTTGAGGACCTACGCCACTTGGATAAAGGAAGAATCCAAGCCTTTAACAATGTCGCCTTCCAAATTTGTCAACGACCGAAACATAAAATATTTGGGAAAAGGGAAAGAAATGGGGTTAGTACTCCACATGTACTAAGTATGAGATCTTATGCACATACACAAGAAAAACATGCTAAAAAGGACTTTCTATCAAAACATGCCAAATTACCCATTTAGGGTCATAATGCAAAGTCAAGTAAGTCATATCTACCAACTAAACATGCTTACTATCTCATCAAGTAATACTTATCCCGACATACTTGAAACTATGATTTACTACAACTCTAATATTAAGGAATAATATCATAGAATGAATAAGAGTCAAACATATCATTATAAACAAGACAACTACTCATGAATCCTTATCAAGTAAACAAGTGCAATGATCAAGCAAATTCCCATAACCATTCCCAACTAATTAAACTCAATAAGAACACATAACCAATGTCCAACTCAATAAATATAGTCCAATTACATAAATCAACAGGATAATTATCATTATATATAGACATTTACCTTGTAGCATCAACATATTATTATCATATACATCATTATCATATGCTTACATAATATCAACCTCGTACAACTTTAATCAAGGTCCACTAGTGCAAGGCATCGATACAGGATCATACCCCTACCTAGGCTAAGTTAAATCTATCTAGTAACCTTAGTTAGTATATACTTCATTACTTTTTTTACTTTAGGGAACACTTGCCTTAACCGACATAGAAAGCATGACCTAAGTGTGGAATCTGGTGTTGTAAACCCTTACACCGATGGAAGGTGGTCTACCTGCCAAAGTAGAACAAAACGCAAATATAGCTTTCTAGGTGGATCCACTAGCTAGCTTCCTATGGGGGAAACATTGTTCAAGAACTAAGGTAGTATATTCCCTCTTGATACCACTTGGTGGTTGGGTCCTCTTCTCATGGGAATACATTGAATGAGTATTCCTCTTTGGGATGTCAGCATCTCATGTAGAACTATAGGGCGAATATTCCTCTTTGGGAAGTCATCACCTCCTATTATAAGGTTTACCCGATGCTAAGCTAAGTCCCTTTATTGAAATGTCTTTAAGCCATTAATTATCGATCATAACTTAGTACAGGTCATAGGGTCTACTCCTTGTATAATCATCATCATCACTAGCCAATAAGAATTGTATGAGTCAAAGTTCTTTAATCACAATTCATATAAGCGAGGTTAACACATTAAAATTTATAGCATATTGATAGTTGTCACCATCCTTATATCACATACACCTTAATAAAACTTATAACATATTCAAGACATTTAAATTGAACATCATACCACACTATAATCCTAGTATAAAGCATACTCCAATGTAATATCAAGACGTAACAACAATTAATCACAATTGGAAGTAAAGAAAGAGATTCTAAGACTTACCAAGTGTTCCTCATATTCTATCGTCAAGGTCTTACCATAAACCCATAACTGAACCCAATTTGGGGTGTAACATCATCATAAAATGATAAACAATAAGATAACAAGGCCAATTGCATCTCTATAACACAATTTAACACTAGGTCACAATTTTAGACAAGATACCTAGGCTAATTTCACATTACAATACATACCTAAATAAAAATCTCAAGAACTAGAATGATAGGCCTATAATTCATCTTAATTTAATCATAATAAAACCATAGGATAGTAATCAAATCAACAACCAACTCAATTGAATGAACACAATACATTATAGAACAAGATCACCACCTAGGGTTTGGGATGGAGGATCATATTCTTCAATTTAGACCAAACCACAAACAATTACCATAAACAATTTGAATAACATTTTAATCTACTCGATATAAAATAAAGAAATCATTAACATATCAATCCATAACTTTAATTTCGTAATTGAATAAAACCATCAGAAAACTCAACTTTCAAAATCTATTTTAAAGGAACCCTTTGAGTAAAGAGTCTCAAAGATGAATAGAACCCATACCTTAACGTTTGTCACAATTTGATGGTGAATTCGCCCCTTTAAGCGCCCAAACCCTAATCATTGCTAGTCTTCAGTGGTGAGTTCATGTAGAGAGAGAAATAAGAGAGAAGGAAGAAAGTTTATTTGAGAGTTGTCTTTAGATTATGAGGGTTGGGAGTATTTATATTGGGTCTTAATTCAACATAATTAGACTCCCTTAACCCCTAATTAAACCGTCTAACCCCTTAATTAATAAAATTAGATCAACTTAAATTAGGAAGAAAACTCGATCCTCACAGATGAAACCCCGACCGATGGGCCGTCTGTGAGTCGACGGACATCCCCCCCTCCGTCTTGCACTTTGTCATGTTGGTAAGAGACTGTGCAGGCGAGGGACTTCTACAATTGTCTAAGTGGGAGACGACGGTGGCATCGATGGCTCGTTGATCCACACACTGACCATAGCCTACGCCTCTACACTTTGTCGATGAGTTGAGAGGAAGTGCGGGTGCAGTGGCCTTCTCTACAAGCCTAAGTGTGAGACGACGGTGGCATCGACGCCCCGTCGATCCACATGGTCCATCTTTTATCCCGTCGATGCACACTGCCAGGCAGTGTTGCATCAAACTACAAGGGTCCTTCTGAAGGGCCATTGGTTGGAGAGTCGTATCCGGACGTCTTAACCATGAAACAGCTCAATAAACTATTAGCTACCTTTCCACCATTTTCGTACATTTTCGACACCTAAAAGTTAGTCAAATAGGATAAGGCACACTAAAATCTCTTTGAACCAACTTCCCGAACATCATGGACGTTCTTGAATGTTTTTGTTATTAAACCTCCTAAATGACCTATATTCAGTAAAAATAGATTTAGAAACATTACTTAGACTTTATGAAACCTATGTTAGGCTCTACAATGTGTCTTGGATTTTCAATGTGTTACATTATCACCCCCTTAGGAACACTCGTCCCCGAATGACACCAAAACTCTTTTGAAGGAAGGAATAGACTCAAGACTAGCAGCCCAATCAATCAACAATATCAAATCAACATATATCATATCATTTCAACAAGGCAAATATGAAAACTCATATTACCACACATAAGGCTCAAAACACTTCATCATGAGGCATTTCCTTCTCATAACACTTATGAGCTTAACATACATTACATGAGTCAAATAGCACAAAGTTCAACTTAACAACATGCTACCTATCATTTATTAGAGACCCACCATATCAAAATGCACAACATAACTCAAACCAAGAAACAAGCAAAATTTCAAGTTTTGAAGAGAAATACTACAGTAACTTCACTCTAAGTTATTCAAAAATGCATAATGTGAAAACTTCGACAAAAAATCAAGAAACATCGATATCTAGTCATATTTATATTATTAAAAAGAATGACTAACCTTTTATATCAAAAAAAGATGAGGGTAACGACACTTCATGTCGGCTTCGGCCTCCCATGTTGCACCCTTAACTAGATGATTTTCCATAACACCTTTACGGAAACCACCTCTTTATTCCTCAACTTCTTGACTTGCCTATCAAGAATTTCAATCGGAAGTTCTTCATAAGAGAGGTTATCCTTGACATCAAGACCCTCAATAGGAAGAATGGACTCGAGATCACCGATACACTTTTTCAACATAGAAACATGGAAAACCGGATGAACCGAAGCCAATTCACAAGGAAGTTTAAATTCATAGGAAATTTCCAACCCTTTGCAAGACTTCATAGGGACCCACATAAATAGGACTCAACTTCCCTTTCTTTCCAAATCAAACCACCCCTTTCATAAATGAAATTTTCAAATACACCTCATCAATTTCTTGAAACTCCAAATCCCTTCCCCTATGATTGGCATAAGACTTTTGCCGTCTATAGTCCATTTGCAGCCAATTCATTATGATATGAACCTTTTCAAAAGTCTCATAAATCAACTCAAGACCAAGAAGCGATGACTCACCCATTTCTAACCATCCAATAGAAGACCTACACCTCCTACCATACAAGGCTTCAAAGGGAGCCATGGAAATGGATGAATTGAAACTATTGTTGTAGGTAAACTCCACCAAACGTAAATGTCTATCCCAACTCCCTTCAAAATCAATGATGCACGCCCTAAGCATATCTTTAAGGGTTTTCATCATACGCTCCGCTTGACCATCCGTTTGGGGTAGAAAGTGGTGCTCAACTTCACCATAGTACCTAACCCTTTTTGGAGCGACCTCCAAAATCTAGATGTGAATTGTGCACCCCGATCCGATATGATGGATATAGGAATACCATGGCGGCACAAAGTTTCTTCTAGGAAGATTCTTGAATATTCCTCCGTCGAATGTGTAGACTTGACGGAAATAAAGTGAACGACTTAGTCAATCGATCCACAACCACCTATATGGAATCATATGACTTTTGAGTCCGAGATAAACCTTCTACAAAGTCCATATTGATGTCTACCCACTTCCAAGTAGGAATTTTGATCTCTTGTAGTAACCCACACGAATTACGTTTTCGGCCTTTACTTGTTGGAAAATATGGACACTTAGCAACAAACTCCGCTATGTCACTTTTTAGACCTTCCCATATATATCTCCCTTATGTCATGGTACATTTTTGTCGACCCCGTATGAATTTAGTAGAGGGACCCATATGCTTCTTCCAGGATCCAATCCCTCAAACCATCTACATCGGGAAAACATAATCTTCCATGGTACCTTAACACACCATGCCCCCCTAAGAAGAATGATTAATTCAACTGGCCAAGAACCTTTTCTTTCAACTCCATTAAAGCTAAATCAAGGTGTTGTTTGGACTTCACCTCAACAACTAGAGATGACTCGCAATTATGATGAACTATAGCCCCCCATCAGGAGAACTGTCCAACCTCACCCCCTACCTAGCCAACCTATGTACTTCCCTTGCTAGGTCCTTTTTGGCTTCGTCAAGATAGGATACACTACCCATAGCCATAGGACTTAGGTCATTCACAACTACATTAGCCATGCTGGGGTGATAAAGGACACTCATATCATAATCTTTCAACAACTCTAGCCACCTTCTTTGTAGGAGATTCAAATACTTCTAGGTAAAAAAATATTGTGTACTCTTATGATAAGTAAAAACATCAACATGAACCCCATGCAAGTAGTGCCTAAAATTTTTTAAAGCAAACACCACGACCGCTAACTCAAGGTCATGACTGTGATAGTTTCTCTCATGCACCTTATAGTTGAATAGAGGCATAGCTATCACCTTCCCGTGTTGCATAATCACACACCCCAAACCCACATGGGATGCGTCACAATACACCACAAAACCCTTTGTGCCCTCCGGTAAGGTCAACACTTGAGCGAAAGTAAGCCTATCTTTCAACAATTGGAAACTTTTGTCACATGCCTCCGACCCTTCAAACTTCTTATTCTTTTTGGTCAAATTAGTCAAAGTAGACGCAATTGACGCGAAACCATCCNCTGTGTTGCATAATCACACACCCCAAACCAACATGGGATGCGTCACAATACACCACAAAACCCTTTGTGCCCTCCGGTAAGGTCAACACTTGAGCGAAAGTAAGCCTATCTTTCAACAATTGGAAACTTTTGTCACATGCCTCCGACCCCTCAAACTTCTTATTCTTTTTGGTCAAATTAGTCAAAGTAGACGCAATTGACGCGAAACCATCCACGAACCTCCGATAGTAACCCGCAAAACCCAAGAAAGTCCTAGTGTAAGTCTGAGTCAATGTCCTAGGCCAGGTTTTCACCGCTTCCACTTTACTTTGGCCTACCTCAACTCCCTCACAGGAGATGATGTGCCCAAGAAATGTCACCGACCTCACAAAAAACTCACACTTACTATATTTTGCATAGAATTGATATTCATTAAGGGTTTGAAATACCACCCTCAAATGACCCATATGATCATCCTAATTCTTTGAATATACCAAGATATCGTCAATCAAGACAATGACTAATGATTCTACGTAATTTCGAAATACTCTATTTATAAGGTCCATAAACGCCGCCGGAGCATTAGTGAGACCGAAAGACATGACCAAGAACTCATAGTGCCCGTACCTAGTCCTAAAGGCCGTCTTTGATATATGCTCACCTTTCACCCTAAGTTGGTGATACCCTGATCTCAAATCAATTTTTGAAAAGTAACTCGCCCCTTAGAGTTGATCAAATAAGTCATCAATCTGAGGGAGAGGGTACTTATTCTTAATGGTGACCTTGTTGAGTTGGTGGTAATCAATACACATTCTCGAGGACCCATCTTTCTTCTTCATGAACAAAACCAGGGCATCCCATAGAGAAATACTAGGCCTTATATAACCCTTTACTAGTAAATCCTTGAGTTGAGCCTTCAACTCTTTCAACTCGTCCGGAGCCATCCGATAAGGAGGAATTGATATGGGATTTGTATCTGGTAGCAAATCAATGCCAAAGTCAATTTCCTGTTCGGGAGGAATACCTGGAAGGTCATTAGAGAAGAGCTCCGGAAACTCACCCACTACGGGTACTAACTCGATGGGAGGAACTTCGGAGTCTAGATATTGGACTCTTACTATATTATAAAGACAACCTCTTGAGATCCTTTTGCATGTTTTTAAACAAGAAATAATACGACCTCTAGGAATAGAATTTCCCCCTTTCCACTCAACAATGGGTTCATTTGGGAAGTTAAACCTCACCACTCTTGTCCTAAAACCAATGAATGCAAAGCATGCATGCAACGATTCCATACCCAATATATTATCAAAATCAAGCATATCGAGTTCTACTAGATCAACATAAGAAACTCTATTGGGCAATATCATTTGACAATTTGTATACACCCTTTTTGCAACAACCGACTCACCCACCGGAGTAGATGCTATAAACGGTTCATGCAAAATATTGGGTAAAATATAAAAAATTTTAGCTACTAGAGGTGTAACAAATGATAAAGTACCACCGCGATAAAGTAAGGCATATACATCCAGAGAGAAAACTTTCAACATACCGTTCACCACATCGGGAGAGGTCTCTTGCTCACCCCTAGAGCGGAGTGCATAGAAGCGGTTCTTCTTGGAGCCTCACTAGAACCACTTGCTTGATCTTGGCCACTACCCTTGTATTGACTCTTCATTTTTGGAAAATCACTCATCTTGAGACCACTTTTGCCACAACTAAAGAAATTCCCAGTTCCTACCAAACACTCACCAAGATGACCCTTTCCACACTCGGCACATGTTGGCTTCTCATTTGGTGAATTAGTACTTTTTCCCCTCTTAAATTTAGGGTTAGATACCCTATCACCTCTAGCTTTTGGGAACTTGGAAGGGACTGGATTAGAAACCCTCTTCTTAAATCTAGGCTTGTATCTTATCTAAAGCCTACTCTTTGAAGAACCTCCATCAAATGACCTTGCTCTCTAAGCTTTTCTACTTTTTCGCTTAGCCCTTGCCTCCTCAACCCTTCTTGCATACACAATAAGACGGAAAATGTTCATGTTGTCATGTAGCATGGCCGATTGGCACACCACTTGTAAGTCCTCCGACACCCCCATCACAAAATGGCTAATTTGGTCTCTAGGATCGGAGACAAAGAAGAAGCATATTTGGACAACTTAATAAATTCCAAAGAGTACTCATGGACACTCTTTCCTCCTTGGCAAAGATTGATGAACTCCGTCACTTTTTACTCCCTCATCTCTCTAGGAAAGAAGCAATCTAGAAAAGTCGCCTTAAAGATCTCCCAAGTCACCGGACCTCCCCTAAATGACCTATTATCCCTTTATTGCACATACCAATTTTGAGCCACATCCTTGAGCTGGTATGTGGCCAACTCGGCCTTCTCACTTGAAGACACCCCCATAGAATATAGTATCTTGTAGACCTCATCGATGAATTATTGAGGGTCTTCATCAACCTTAGACCCATAGAAAGTAGGAGGGTTCATTCGAATGAAGTCCCTTAGACGGGAATCTTGTTGATGAGGACGGAGAGCAATGTTCCGATTGGCTTGGGCCATCATCCCTCGCGGCTTGTGCTTGAGTATTCATGGATTGGGCCATTTGAGAAAGAATAGCCCTCATCTCAGCTTTCGTCATAGGTGGAGAGTCAGCCGGGGCTTGCTCCACATTACCATCTTCTTCAAATGGAGGAATTTGCTCATCATGGGGAGGAGCTCCCGCATTAGNCCTTCGTCATAGGTGGAGAGTTAGCCGGGGCTTGCCCCACATTACCATCTTCTTCAAATGGAGGAATTTGCTCATCATGGGGAGGAGCTCCCGCATTAGCAACTTCCTCCTCAAGTCTTCGAGACGCATTCTTTCGAGTGTTCGTGCTTCCTATAATCACAACAATAGGATTATATGCAAAACCTCACCATAAGTATACTCTATTGGCACGATATAAGATTTCCAAGAAAGAGAGTGATTCCTAAGCATCATATAGGTTCCTACTCATAAGTGTGGTGCGCTACACAATTATGAATACAAACCTACATTGACGTGTTAGAGAGAGAGACATAACTCTATAATATTCAACCTCATGCTTTGATACCAAGTTTGTCAAATCCGGGTTTACCACAAAGACGTAACCAACGTCGTCGTCCTTTATAAGAACTAAGACTAGCCTTTTAGTCTCATATCATTACATTAATAGGTTGNATTTAGATTAATCAGGGTTTGGAGTATTTATATTGGGTCTCAATTAAACTTAATTAGACTCCCTTAAACCCTAATTCAACCACCTAACCCCCTAACAAATTAAATGAGACCAACTTAAATTAGGCTGAAAACTCGATCCTCACAGACGAAACCCCGATTGACGGGCCATTTGTGAGTCGACGTACATCCCCCCTCCTCCGTCCTGCACTCCAACATATTGGTCAGAGACTGTGAAGGCGAGGGATTTCTTCCTATTGTCTAAGTGTTGGATGATTGTGGCATTGACGACCCGTCAATCCACACACAAATCGTAACGTGCACCTCTGCGATCTGTCGATGAGTTCAGAGGTTGTGCAGGTGAAGGAGACTTCTTCATCAGCTTATGTGTGGGACGAAGGTGGCATCGACGCCCCGTCTATCCACACATGGGACGTCTTCTGTCCCGTCGATGCACACTACCTTGTAGTGTTGCATCAAACTACAAGGGTCCTCCTCAAGGGCCTTTGGTTTATCCTTGAAGAGTCATACCTGGACGTTTCAACCATGAAACAACTCAAAAACCTATTAGCTATCTTTCCACCAATTTCGTACATTTACGACTCTTAAAAGATAGTCAAATAGGCTAAGGCACACAAACATCTCTTTGAACCAATTTCCCGGACGTCATGACGTTCTTGGATGTTTTGGTTCTTAAACCTCCTAAATGACCTATATTCATTAATGAACTTAGACACAGTACTTAGAATTTATGACACCTATGTTAGGTTCTACAATGTGTCTTGGATTTTCAAGGTGTAACATGAGATAAGAGGGATTTGTTAATTATGATTTAGAGTGCGTGAAAGTGGTTTATAAATGACCTAAAACAATTATAAACTCATCCCCTACAATACCCAAAAGGCACTTGTCACGACCGGGGATCACCCCCTAGAAGTAACAAGGCGTACTTGACCTCTCGGAGGTCTTATACAAGACCATAGTTTTCATTCATTACATCGACATAGTAAATTTACCGAAAAATTTATAACTTTTCATAGCACCTCATATGCTACACACTTTATGTCATATACATATATAATATAAGTCATAATACATATAGAGACTCTCAGTCTCCTTGCCTTGTTAGACTCAATAACTTTGGAGTACATTAAGTACAAGGCCCTTATGGCATAATACAAAACTATACATTACTAAATAGACTTTACAATAAGGACACATGAGCACATCCTTGGACTTAAGGACTCCTTTGCTTGAGCTTGGAAAATCACCTATAAAGCTCCTCAATCATAAACCTCTTTTAAGCATCCATAACCTACACTTTGTGTAAAAAGAAGAGAAGAATGGGATTAGCACAAGATTGTACTAAGTATGGATACCATGCAAAAACATGCATTTAAAAGGGATTTCTTTGAAATCATACTTCATGCCATTTTGAGTAATTCACATAAAACTTTTATTAATAACATATATATCATTTTCATACTTCATAAAAACACAATCAAAGACCAAACATCATCGAAAACCACATACCATCATAGAAGTATAATATCACATAGACATAGTAAAGTCAAGACCTTCATCATATAGTCAACAAGATCAACATCATGCATAAAGACTCATATCATGCACATTTTCATAACAAGTAGACAAATACTACAATGTCATGCATAGGGAACACATATATAATGACATGCATTAGAACACCTTCAAAGAACATCCTAAGGAGCTACTTCTGCAATGTCTAGATGGGTTCATTACTTCCACTTATCCTAAGTAACCTCCCTTAAGTCATTCTATTTAGGGTCCTAGTCATTTAACTTCCATTGTCCATTTTACATTAGGGAAACTATCGCCTTAACCGACATAGGCCATGTGATGCTAAACATGGAATCCGGCGTTATAGAACCCCACACCGATAAAGGTGGTCTATCAGCAAAAGTAGAACCCATCATAGACATAACTTTCTAGGTTGATCAACTAGATAGTATCGTATGGTGGCAACATAGTTTATGGAACATGGGGGATCCATGGAAATATAAACTCTACACCCTATGTTGGGTTATGAGGCTATCCACCCCATGAGATTTATAGTAGACCTACCTTCCCACATTGGAAAGGGACACACACTCATATACGAGTTCACTCGATGCTAAGCTAAGTTCCCTTTATCGAAAAAGACTTCATTAACATTTATTTATAAAAACATAGGCTTAGGAGATTCATCCCCTCATATGCTTAGGTCATAGGTCATAGATGAGAGTTCATAAACCTAAATCATGTGAGAATATCCTTTCACATGGACATAGCATATGTATTAGCATTATCTAGTTTAGGATACACTTGAGTACACCTTTCAAGGCTCCTCTATTAACAAGATCATCATTCATGTGTATGAGTGTATGCATAGATGTGAGAAAACCTTTCACATAACCCATAATGTCACACATGTTCATATATCAATCCATGAGTCTATAGGCATAACTATATTACCAATCCTTTCATATAAACCCACTAAAACACTATGCACATTCATACTTCGTCCTTTCATATACATCATATTCCTAACATGTTCATATACTCATCTTTCATATACATAGAAACCAATCATATGAACTATCCTATAAAGATAACACATGTGCAATGTATAGACAAGGTCCCATACCCTTGACCATAATAGTACACCTATCTAGTCATCCTCTAAAGGAATACATAACATACTTCACATACATATACTTTACATTCATAGTAGTAGACATTAGTGAATATGACAACTACCTTTCATTTAGACACCATAACCTATAATACTTGTAACATGTATGTAAGTGAGAGTGTGTGTTCATTGGTCAACATGATAACATAATGGATATCAATTACTCCTTGAGGCAGACACCCTCTTAGACCACATTATACTTCCAAGAACATACCACACAACACATAATAGCATAGGAGGAAAGACAATATAAACATTATAACCAAGGCTTCTGACTTTAGCTATTTACACTTTCATATAAGGGGTACATGTGTAGGGGCTACTAACCATTCTAACACATCAATGGAAGGACCTATACAATACCCTAACATGAATATACTCATGCTTATACAATAGCAACACCACCTAGATCACAACTTGATAGGAAGATAGGCACAATTACATCATAAGGTGATCATCTAAATCTCTAAATCATATATTCATCAATTTGACTTCAAGGCCATGGTCAACACATATATAATGAAAATAAAATAAGCACCACCACCATAAGTGGACCATACCACACAATGCCATACAAGGCTTCATCAACATTACTATAAAGAAATAGAGAAGTAGAAGAGTCGAGAGAATAAGCATTCTTACCAATTTCTCACCCTTTGATCATCATAGATCAATAATCCTTATTCGTCAATAATCACGTATATGGCAGTATCTAAATGTACTTTAAACACATAAGAAACCATGTACAAGTCGCTACCAGATTATACTATACCATAATAAAACACCTCAACATCCTAGGAAAGTAGAATAACATAGATCATTAGCTAATTTCCCTTGCTTTGATTTATATCATATTTTATATATCTTATGAGTATAAGGCAGTATCTAAACCTACATTTAACAATAGTTAAATCATAATTACATACCCTCAAGATCAATGTTACAACATAGGCATTTAGGCTTATCGATTTGCTAGAGTATAGAAGACTTAACCAACACCATTAACTCTCTAAGGCTTTGATAGTCATTCATATTTTATAAAAAATACACTCATTAGGAAGAAGCTAATTACATAAGAATCAAGACGAATCATGCTTCATCTAATCACAATTTGAGATCCATCATACACTTATCTTTTGGACTTCATAGCCTAAAGGAATTTAGATCAATTCATGCAAGGCTTTCTTAGATTGTTAAATTAAGGATTTATACCCACAAAATTTATACATCATATCACCCTAATACAGTATCTACAGCAGTTCATATATAATCACAACTCTACACAACTGATCTCACAATCGACTTCAAGGCAACATGTAGAAACATAGGCTATTCATGTTGAAATATTCATACATCTATCATCATGGACTGATAATCATAAATTCATGTAAATAACAGCATATACAATTACTTCATCGTAATAGAATCATAATTCAATTGATAACAAATCAAGATCATAAGGCCCATGCAAGACTTAATCGTTTTGGTGATAGAGGATGGGTTAATCATGAAATTTGATAGAAAACCACTTCAAAATCAGTATACAATCATCAATACATTCATATTATGCCTTTTAAATCAGTTTTGGAAAGAACCCATGGAAGATTGCGGAAGAAAGTGTTTGATCATATTTTTCTCTTTTAAAATCTTTGAGAATGACTCTCTAGATGAAAAAATAACTAGAGATGAAGATCAACATACCTTTGTCTAGTTGAAAACCTCACTTGATGATTCATCCATGTAAAACACAGCTTGAATCTGTTGTTGAGCTTCACCAACAATGGTGGTTTTAGAGAGAACATTTTTGGAGGGAAATGTTTCAATCTTGTGAGAGGATTCTAAAATGGGGTGATCATGTTTTTGATGACTTATATACACCCAAAATCACTCAAATAACCCCTTAACAATCAGGTTAAGACGTGGGGTGAATCTCCCATTCACCCCTTTAATTAGCAGCACGCAGACTGCCAGTTGCAGGCCACCTACGACGAAGGCAGTGACGGGGCATCACAGACACGACGGACCATGCCTGGCCTCCATCGCTTGTCACTTAGCAAAAATTGTCTTAAGACCTGAAAAAGGCATGCATCCCTCGACTAGAACCTATTGATGGGCCGTTGGTGAAACAACGATCCGTCGTTGGGTCCGTCAATAGACACTGCCCAGGCAGTGTCTTAGGCAGCTTTGGGTCCTTCTTTTTTGGCCTCTTGTCGGGCCCTTTAGAAGTCGTACCCGGACGTTTCCAACGTGATTATGAACCTTAAAATTTATAGACCTTCCAAATAAATTTAATCCTAAATAAACACCTATAAGACGTCCAAACAGCCTTGGCCCCGACATGACATACGATGAACGTCTTAGGGGCTATCTTTCGAACGTCATGGACGTTCTTGGGCGTTTGAACTCCAAACTTCACGAAACATCATATAAAAACCTTATATACCAGTTTAAACCATTTTAAGACTTATTAGTCTCAGTTAGTACAGATGTAGGCATGCATAGACACATGAGGCACATAAGCGACTAGTCATCGAACGTCTTGGTCGTCCTTGACGTTCGACTTCCAAATAACTTCAAACTTTGTACACTTCCTCTAAGACATATAATAAGACATTTTAGAACATAATATAACATTAATGACCCATATACACATTGAACCACATATTAGGCATCTAGGTGACTGAGTCGTCGAACGTCTTAGTCGTCCCTTAATGTTCGACTTCCAATACCTATAATATTTTAGNGGGGGGGGGGATTTAGGGAGTCTTACCTAAATGTTTCGACCCTAAACACAATGACTACATTTTAAATACCTTTTAACCAATTTTAACTAAATTCCGACTCCTGAAACCCCTGAAACATGCAAAGACACACTAGCTCACATTTCACAATTCTCCGGACATCATGGTCGTTTCTTGACGCTTTGACTCTAACACTTCCTAATTTGTTTCAATACATTTGTTTAGGCATAGAAATAGTGTTTTAGAATTTAGTTCATTATGTGAGGCTGTAGACTAAGTTATGGAATTTCGGAGTGTTATATTATCCACTCCTTGGGAATATTCGTCCCCAAATGACACCTAAATCTCTTTATAGGGAGAGGATGACTCAAGACTAGCAGCCCAACAAACAAAACGACATAAAATCATTATGAGTCATATACCATAGGAGTACTTTACAACTCCAATGAACACACAACCATGACAGTAGATATAGAAACTCAAATGACAATTTACTACATATAAGATCTCAACATGACAACATGAGGAACTACTTTGTCATTATAAACATGAGCTCAACATGAACATCAAGAGTCACTTACGCAAACTCTGTTTCAACGCACATTAAATGCTCACAAACATTTCATGAAGGAAACATTAAATATAACACAAATAAGTTCAAGTTAAGGAAAAGAGTATTTTCTCATGAAAACGCATTTTAGCATGAACCTTTACCATAAATATGCACATATTAGAAAAACAAGCCAAATGCAACATTATTCATTATTTTGTTTTAAGAGGATTACTAAGCTAAAAAATGTCTAGAATTATGAGGAAAAAGATGAGGGTAAGGGGACTTCATGTCGGCCTCGGACTCCCATGTTGCTCCCTCAACTAGGTGGTTTCCCCATCGGACTTTTACGGAGACCACATCCTTTTTCTCAACTTCTTGACTTGGCGATCTATTATTTTAACCGGAACCTCTTTATAATAAAGGTTCTCATCCACACCTAACCCTTCAATAAGGATAATGGATGCCGCTCGCCAGTACACTTCTTATGCATGGATACATGGAATACGGGACGAACCACTGCAAGTTCACATGGTATCTCTAACTCGTAAGAAACCTTCCCGACCCTTTTGCCTATCTCAGAAGGACCCACATACCGGACTAAGCTTCCCCTTTTTACCGAATCTCATCAGCCCTTACATGGGTGAAGTCTTCAAGTAGACTCTATCACCTACTTCCAATTCAAGATCTCTTCTTCTATTTTCGACATAGTATTTTGCCGACTATAGTTTGTTTTCAAAATATCCCTTATTATCCAAACCTTCTATAAGGCTTCATAGATTATCTCGGGACCAAGGAGTGAAGATTCACAAACCTCAAAATACCCAATTGGAGATCTACATATTCTATCATAGAGTGCTTCAAATGGTGTCATGGAAATACTCAAATGGTATCTATTATCATAGGAAAGCTCAATCAAAGGTAAGTGATCGTACCAATGACCCTTAAAATCTATCACACAATCTCTTAAAATAACTTCTAGGGTTTGAATGGTACACTCTGCTTGATCATCCATTTAGGGAAGAAAGCGGGGATAAGCTTCACTTGAGTACCTAACCCTTTTTGAAAAGACCTTCAAAAATGAGAAGTGAAGTTGACACCTCTATCCGAGATGATGGACAAATGGATAGGATATAAACTCACTATATGATTAAGGTATACTTTAGTATACTCCTCCGCCAAAAAAGTAGATTTGACAGGACTAAAGTGGGTAGATTTCATCAATCTATCCCCAATAACCCATATTGAGTCATTTTGCCTCCAGGTTTGAGGAAAACCTAACAACAAAGTCCATATTAATATCTTCCCACTTACAAGTAGGAACATCCATTACTTCAGTTACACCACTCAGTTTTTTTATGCTCATTTTTAACTTGTTTGCAATTTTGACACTTAGCCACAAACTATGCTTTGTCCCTTTTTAAGCCATCCCACCAATATACTTCGCGAAGATCACAACACATTTTGGTGTTACCCGAATGAATGCAATATACGGAACCATGAGCTTCCTCAAAAATTTGTCCCCTTAGACCATACACATCTGGTACACATAATCTACCTTGGTACATAAGTACCCTATCCGCTTCTTGGAAGAATGCCTCTTTTAATTTGCTAAGAACCGATATCTTCAACTCCATCAATAAATGATCCATTTGTTTCTTAGACTTTACCTCCACCACTAAAGATGAGTCGAAGTTATGATGATCCATGGACCCTCCTTTTGGAGAATCTTCCAACCAAAAACCCTACCGAGCCAATATATGCACCTCTTTCAATAAATCTTTCTTATCATCGGGAACATGGGCTAAACTACCCATTGACATACGACTTAGAGCATCATCAACAACATTGGCCTTGCCGAGGTGGAAGAGAACTCTCATGTCATAGTCCTTCAAAAGTTCCAAATATCTTCTTTGTCGGAGATTCAACTCCTTTTGAGTGAACACATATTGAAGGCTCTTGTGGTCCAAAAACATATCCACATGGACGCAATACAAGTAATGCCTTCATATTTTTAAAGAAAACAATAGGATCGCTAATTCAAGATATTGGATAGTTCTTCTCATTCACCTTGAGTTGTCTAGAGGAATAAACTATCACCTTACCATATTACATAAGGACAAAACCAAAACCTACACTATAAGCGTCACAATACACTACAAAACCCTTAAGTACCCTCCAATAAGGTTAATACCTAAGCGGAGGTAAGATTGAATTTCAACTCTATGAAGACTCTTTCACAAGCTTCCGACCACTCAAATATAGCATTATTTTGGGTCAACTTGTCAAAGGACAGGCAATGGATGCAAACCCATCAATAAACATCATATAATACCTAGCTAAACAAAAGAAACTTCTAGTATCAGTTTGAGTCAAAGGTCTAGGCCAATTCTTAATTGCTTCCTTTTTCGTTGAATCAACCTCAATACCGTCATTTGAGATTATGTGACCAAAAAATGAAACTGATTTCAACCAAAATTCTCACTTACTATATTTAGCAAAGAGTTGATATTCCTTGGACTTGCAGTACTAATCTCAAATGACCCATGTGATCAGCCTCACTCTTAGAATACACCAGGATATAATCAATGAAGGAAATTATAAATGTGTCAAGATAATATTGGAATACTATATTCATAAGGTCCATAAAGGACGTCGGTGCATTTGTGTGACAAAAATGCATAACTAGGAATACATAACGACAATACCTAGTTCGAAAATCCATTTTCGGTATGTATTTACCTCTCACCCTAAGTTTATGATACTTCGACATCAAATCAATTTAGAAAAATTAGCTTGCCCCTTGGAGTTAATCAAACAAATCGTCAATCGTTGGGACAGGGTACTTGTTCTTTATGGTAACCTTATTTAGTTGACGATAATCAATGCACATCCTAAGGGACCAATAATTCTTCTTAACAAATAACATTGGAGTTCCCCATGGCAAAATAGTAGGATCTATGAAACCCTTGTCTACTAAGTCTTTGAGTTGACGCTTAATCTCTTTCAACTTGGCCAGAGCCATGCGGTAAGGAGTGATTGAAATAGGTTTCGTATCCGGTAACACGCCTATACCAAAAGTCTATTTTATATTTGGGTGGAATTTCAATCAAGTCATCGGGAAAGAGTTGCGGAATGTCCTTCACTACGGGTACCGAATCTAATGGAGGAATCTCAGACTCAAGATCCTTGACCCTCACAATATGGTAGAGGAACCCCTTAGAAATTATCTTACAAGCTTTTAGAAACGAAATGATTCGAACTCTAGGAATTGAGTTACCCCCTTTCCATTCTAAGAGGGGTTCATTAGGAAATTGGAACTTAACTACCCTTGTTCTACAATCAATAGAAGCAAGCATGAGACCAATCCATTCCAAAGATGACATAAAAATCAACCATATCAAGTTCTAACAAACCCACCCATGTAACTCTATAGGGTAAGTACATAGTCCAACTCCTAAGGACTTTTCTAGCCACAATGGAGTCACCCACTGGGGTAGTAACCAGAAAAAGTTCAACTAATATATCAGATAGAACATCAAACTTTTTAGCTACTACAGGAGTTACAAATCATAAAGTAGGATTAGGATAAAGTAAAACATAGACATTGTAACATCCATGAAGTACCCCTTAGAAGTAACCGGCGTCCTCATTCTTGGGGAGGTCTAAGACTAGCCTCTTAGCATTCCTCATTGCATTGACAGGTTAAAAAGTGCGGAATATTAAAAAAATTCATCTACATCTGAATTATGAGGTTTACCTATACCTCTCACTTACACATAATATATTCATAGCGAGTATACATAGACTCCTTGTATAAAAAAGATTACATAGTCATCTTCTTCTATGCCACATATCAACAATGTAACACTCCAAAAGTTTACGACCTTAACTAGAGACTCACATGTTTATATAATGTTAGTAACCATATCAAAGGCCTAAAATAATGTACACAAACCATTTAGGAAGTTTTCAATTAAATACATCAAGAAACATCCATGACTTACGGAAGCTAGTCTAATTTAACTAGTGAAACGTCCTTAGGTTTCGAGAAGGTTTAGAGGTGTTGCGTGAGGTCCAAAATATAGTAAATGACTTTAAATAGGTAAAAACTAGTATATAGTGTTAAAACTTCCAGGTACGACCCCCCAAGCGTCTCCTAAGGGGTCCACTAAAGGACCCCAAACTTCATTTCGCAAGCTGCTAAAGCAGCACCAAAAATACATATTGATGAGAAAAGTCCGCGTCGCGGATTTGGGTGAATTTTTTTCAAATCACTAGTTCGCGTCGTGGGAATGTATTAGAATTCACTGTCTCAAAAATTAAATTGGAAAATCATGCGGGAATAGCTCTGCTTCACGAACTTGTTCCTCGACAAAAATCTGAAATTTGGTTTTGAAGTTTGACTTCATTAAAGGGTCAACTTAAGTGAGGGGTCTTTAAGGTACCATGGGAGATCTATATATTGATTTCCAATCATTTTTCC
The DNA here is from genome assembly GCF_001406875.1 of Solanum pennellii. Lineage (NCBI taxonomy): Eukaryota > Viridiplantae > Streptophyta > Magnoliopsida > Solanales > Solanaceae > Solanum > Solanum pennellii. The sequence goes on along the minus strand of NC_028638.1, from coordinate 5,973,148 downwards.
TTCTCATTTACTCACTAAAATCAAATTCCCCAATCCAAACCAAAAAGCTCTCATCTTTGTCTACTTTCTTTCTCTATTCTCCATTGAAGGAAGAAGAAAGCTTGAAGAAGAAGACCAATTTTTCTAGAATTTTACTTCAGTTTTGCGGATTAATATTCATTAAGGTACGGGTTCTTCAGTGTTGGGCTTCCTTTCCACTAGAGGTCCTCTTAAAATTTGTTTGTAAAATACCCAATTCCCTAGGGTTTTCCAATTCTAATGGGTTTTCTTCGTAACTTCAAATTGATGATTGATCTTGATTAATTGTGATTACTTATTACTAATTTGGTATAGATTGATTATTAATTGATGTTAGTTGATTGAATTTAGTGTTGATCATATTTATTTAACCAATTCCCCAAATCTTGGGTCTTGATTGTAAACTGACGGGAATTCAAGTATATGAATTTATCATTAGACTTGCTTTATCTATTCTAATTCATTCATGGATTGTCCAAGGTAATGTATTCTTGGTATTGGATATACTTCTTGAAGAAATTATGATGAACCCTATTCCTCTTAACCCTAGGTTAAGAATTGATGTTACTTAGATAGTGATGATGCAATTGACCTTGCTCTTGTGTTAATTACTATTGATTGATTATTACACCTGTTTTTGGATGTAATTGGTTTGTTTATGGTAAGAACGTGAAGATTTATATTGAAGGAGATTGAGTAAGCCATGCATGACTTGTGATTAGC
>NC_028638.1:5868113-5971903 GCF_001406875.1 Solanum pennellii | reverse complement strand
AAAGGCCTAAAATAATGTACACAAACCATTTAGGAAGTTTTCAATTAAATACATCAAGAAACATCCATGACTTACGGAAGCTAGTCTAATTTAACTAGTGAAACGTCCTTAGGTTTCGAGAAGGTTTAGAGGTGTTGCGTGAGGTCCAAAATATAGTAAATGACTTTAAATAGGTAAAAACTAGTATATAGTGTTAAAACTTCCAGGTACGACCCCCCAAGCGTCTCCTAAGGGGTCCACTAAAGGACCCCAAACTTCATTTCGCAAGCTGCTAAAGCAGCACCAAAAATACATATTGATGAGAAAAGTCCGCGTCGCGGATTTGGGTGAATTTTTTTCAAATCACTAGTTCGCGTCGTGGGAATGTATTAGAATTCACTGTCTCAAAAATTAAATTGGAAAATCATGCGGGAATAGCTCTGCTTCACGAACTTGTTCCTCGACAAAAATCTGAAATTTGGTTTTGAAGTTTGACTTCATTAAAGGGTCAACTTAAGTGAGGGGTCTTTAAGGTACCATGGGAGATCTATATATTGATTTCCAATCATTTTTCCTTCTCATTTACTCACTAAAATCAAATTCCCCAATCCAAACCAAAAAGCTCTCATCTTTGTCTACTTTCTTTCTCTATTCTCCATTGAAGGAAGAAGAAAGCTTGAAGAAGAAGACCAATTTTTCTAGAATTTTACTTCAGTTTTGCGGATTAATATTCATTAAGGTACGGGTTCTTCAGTGTTGGGCTTCCTTTCCACTAGAGGTCCTCTTAAAATTTGTTTGTAAAATACCCAATTCCCTAGGGTTTTCCAATTCTAATGGGTTTTCTTCGTAACTTCAAATTGATGATTGATCTTGATTAATTGTGATTACTTATTACTAATTTGGTATAGATTGATTATTAATTGATGTTAGTTGATTGAATTTAGTGTTGATCATATTTATTTAACCAATTCCCCAAATCTTGGGTCTTGATTGTAAACTGACGGGAATTCAAGTATATGAATTTATCATTAGACTTGTTTTATCTATTCTAATTCATTCATGGATTGTCCAAGGTAATGTATTCTTGGTATTGGATATACTTCTTGAAGAAATTATGATGAACCCTATTCCTCTTAACCCTAGGTTAAGAATTGATGTTAATTAGATAGTGATGATGCAATTGACCTTGCTCTTGTGTTAATTACTATTGATTGATTATTACACCTGTTTTTGGATGTAATTGGTTTGTTTATGGTAAGAACGTGAAGATTTATATTGAAGGAGATTGAGTAAGCCATGCATGACTTGTGATTAGCCTAAATTGGTGTTGGTACGATGATGAATTGAGATGTATTGAATATGTGATGGAGAGATTATGTTTGAGATGACATGATATGAGGTTTGTTATAAAGTACCTATGTTCCATATTATGACATGATGATGATGTTATGCTCATCTCACATATAAGGGTTACCATGAAAGGACATTCTAATGCAATCCTAATAAGCTAATGACAATGAATATACAATGGATTAGACCCTATGACCTATATTAAGATATCATGATTAATAAAGATATTAAAGACATTTCAAGAAGAGAAACTAGCTTAGCACCGAGTGAACTAGAGTGAAGAGTTTCCTTTCCCACATATGGAAGGTTTGATCACTAATGAAATCTTGATATTGGATACCATAATGGATGTAGAATAAATAGGGTCTCAACTGTATCTCCTAGTTCTTGAACTATGTTTCCCCCATAGGAATACAAAATTGTGGATCCACGTAGCTGTTATGTTCATGTTTTGTTACTACCTTGGAAAGTAGTCTTCCTTCCTTCAGTGTAGTGTTCCATGACACCGGATTCCATATAAGCTCATGTGGTCTATGTAGGTTAAGGCAAGATGTTACCAAAAGGTAAAATTAACTAAAGAAATAAACTCTAACTAGGATAACCTAAGGGGTTTACCTTAGTCTAGGTAGGGGTATGGGACTCTACCTAAACATTAAACTAGTTAGACTTGAGGGAAGTCTTTGGAGGATGTTCTTATATATGTAAATCCTTATAATGGTATAAGTTATATATAGGATGATATTGCACATTAATGATAGTAAATGATGATTGGTTTCACATATGAATATGTGTATGGTCTCTACTGCTAAAGTATGATGATATGTACTTTCAATGATATACTATTTGAAGTTGGATATTGACTATGGGTCTTGTTGATTTTACTTGATTGAGTAAGGTCATCGGCCTTTGCTTGGTGATTGCACTTGTTGACTTATTGAGGGCTCAAGGGTAATTGTCTTGCTTTGGTTAAGTTGTAATGAACTCTTATTCATACTTGTGGCTATTATAACATGATGATAGAGTTGCTTTGACTATGTCTTCAATTATATGATATGCATGTCGACTTGACTAGACTTTGCATTGTTGGTCTTGTAATTTACATTTTTATGACTTAATGTATATGTCTTAATGATTGGCATGGTCTTTTTGAATGTGCATTAGGATTTTCAAAGTAAATTTTATACTTTAATGAAATTTCCCTTTTTAGCATTATTTTGTGATATGTGTGCATATGGGTCTCATACATAATAAAAGTTGTGCACTAACCCCATTTTCTCCGCTTTTCCCAACATTTTAGGTTCCAATCATAGAAGGGTTTTGAGACGACTTTGAATGAAGATGTGGAATTCTCATTCATCTAAGTTGGGCAGGTCATCACTTTCCGAGGGAAATGCCAATATCAAGATTATGAAGTTGTTTTAGTTTTGAGACTCTTATGTTCTTTCCTTTTCATTTGAGTACTAATCATTGTATAGCCTATATGCGGATCTTATTGTATTGATGTATGGGCTAGGCCCGAATATACTCTTGTTAGATAGTGATGAGATGAGACATTCATTTGAGAATATGTTATATCTTATATATCTATGTGTAATAAAAGTAGAATACTATGTAATCTTCGTATACTAAGGGTCTATGTATACTCTATACAAATATTACGTGTATGTAGAGGTCTATATAAACCTCAATGTAGAGGTAATGACAAGTTCTAAATTTTCTGCATTTTTGACCTATGAATGTAATGATGTAAGCTAAGAGGCTAGTCTTAGTCCTCAAAGAGGACGCCGCCGCCGATTACGTGTAGGGGGTGATCCCCGAATGTGACAAACTTTGTATCAGAGCATGAGGTTAAATATCCTTGAGTCGATGACTCTCTCAACCATGTCTATGTAGATTATTAGACATAATTGTGAAGCGTGCCATACTTATGGATAGGAACCTATATGATGCTTAAAAAACTATCACTTTCATGGAAGTCCAATATCAAGCCTCTAGAGTCTTGAATCTATGTGCTCTTAGCATCTCATCCTTTTATTATGATAATAGACAATTAATACTCGAAGGAAGATGACACGAAGACTTGAAGAAGAGATTGGCAATGCGGGAGATCCTCCCCGAGGCAATCAAGTTCCTCCTCTTGAAGACAATGTTAATGATGACCAAGCTCCAATCAGTCCTCCTACTTTCATGTATGGTGATATATGGGCTGATTTTCTCCAAATGTCCTAAGCAATTACTACTCCAGCACAAGCCGTCACTATTCTAACTCAAGCCATGACGACCGAAGCTAATCGGGAGGTTGTACATCGAGCAAACCAACATTTTGGTACCATGGACTCCCGTTTGAGGGATTTAACAAGGATAAATCCCCGTACATTCTATGGGTCCAAGGTTGAAGAAGACCCCCCAGAGTTCGTTGATGAAATCTACAACATCCTTTATTCTATGAGGTTGACTATTAGTGAGAAGACCGAGTTAGCCACCTCCCAACTCAATGATGTGTCCCAAATATGGTATGTCCAATGGAGAAAAAAAAGTCCTTTAAGGGGTGGACCGGTCACTTGGGAGTTTTTCAAATAGGCTTTCTAGATAGATTCTTCCTAGGGAGAAGAGGAAAGCTCAAGTGGTGGAGTGCATCAACCATCATCAAGGAGGTATGAGTGTGCTTGAATACTCCTTGATAGTTACTAAATTTTAAAAGTATACTACTTCTTTGGTTTCCGATCCTAGGGAAGAAATGAAACGCAATTTGATGGGAGTGTTGGATGACTTGTAAGAAGAGTGTCATTCGGCTATGATACATGACTATATGAACATTTTTCATCTCATGGCTCAAGCTCAACAAGTGGAAGAGTAAAGGGCTAAGAGAAAGAGTAGATATTCCAAGAGGGCAAGATCTTTTGACAGTGGTTCTTCAAAGGGTAAACTTGATATCCAAGACAAGCCTAGGTTCAACAAGAGGGTTTCAAATCAAGTTCCTTCCAAGTTCCCTAAAGATAGGGATGATAGGCTGCCTAACCCTAACCATAAAAATAGATAGGTTACTAATTCACCAACAAAAAAGCCAACTTGTGAAAGGTGTGGCAAGAAGCACTATGGTGATAGCCTTAAGGGAACGGGTAATTGTTTTTGCTATGGAAAAATTGAGCACAAAGTTTGAGATTGCTTTAATGTGAAGGGTCAAGAAAAGGAGAGTGGGAAATCAAGTAGTTCTAATGATGCTCTGCAGAAGAATAACTTTTATGCTCTCCGCTCTAGAGGAAAGAAAGAGACTTCCCCTGACATGGTGAATGATATGTTGAAAGTCTTTTATTTTGATGTATGTTCTTTACTTGATCCCGGTGCTACCTTTTCATTTGTTACTCCTGTAGTAGGTAAAAAATTTGAAATTTTGCCTGATATATTGAATGAAACTTTTATGGTGTCTACCCCGCTTGGTGAGTCAGTGGTTGCAAAAAGGGTGTATAGAATTTGTCTTATAATGTTGTCCAATCGAGTTAGTCATGTTGAACTAGTATAACCTTATATGCTTGATTTTGATTTCATTTTGGGTATATATTAGTTTCATGCTTGCTTTGCCTCCATACATTGTAGAATAAGGGTGGTGAAGTTTAACTTTCCAAATGAGCCTATTTTAGAGTGAAAGGGGGAAAATTCTATTCGTAGAGGTCGTATCATATCTGGTTTAAAATCATGCAAAATGATTTCTAAAAGGTGTTTATACAATATAGTAAGAGTCCAAGATTTAGACTACGAAATTCATCCTATCGAGTCAGTCCCCGTAGTGAGGGAATTTCCGGAGGTCTTTCCTAATGATCTTCCTAGTATTCCTTCCGAATGGGAAATTGATTTTGGTATCGACTTGCTATCAGATAAAATCCCATTTAAATTCCCCCTTATCGGATGGCTCCGACCGAATAGAAAGAGTTGAAGGCTCAACTCAAAGATTTACTAGACAAAGGCTTCATTAGACCTAGTATTTCTCCATCGAGTGCTCCAGTTTTATTTATGAAGAAGAAGGATGTGTCCCTTTAGATGTGCATCGATTACCGCAAACTCAATAAATTCACTATTAAGAACAAGTATTCTCTCCCTCGGATTGACGACTTGTTTGATCAACTCCAAGGGGAAAACTACTTTTGTAAGATTGACTTAGGATCGGGGTATCACCAAATTTGGGTGAGTGTGAGGATATATCAAAAATGACATTTCGGACTAGATATGGTCACTATGAGTTCTTAATAATGTCCTTTGGTCTCACTATTGCCCCTAGGACATTTATGAATCTCATGAATAGGGTGTTTCGAAGTTACATAGATTCATTGGTCATTGTCTTTATTGACGACATGTTTCTATATTCGAAAAGTAAGGGTTAATATATAGACGATTTGAGAGGAATTTCTTGGTCATATCATCTCTAGTGAAGGAGTTTAGGTGATCCAAGGAAAATGGAGGCAGTGAAGAATTGGCCTAGACCGTTGACTCCAACCGACATTATGATTTTCTTGTGTCTAGCGGGTTGTTATCGGAGGTTTGTGGATGGCTGCATCCATTGAATCTCCCTTGACTATTTTGACCCAAAAGAGTAAGAAATTTGAATGGTTGGAGGCATGTGAGAGAAACTTCCAAATTATGTAAGATAGGCATACTTTCGCTCCGGTGTTTACTTTACCGGAGGGTACAAAGGGCTTTGTTGTGTATTGTGATGCATCCGGTGTGGTTTTGGGGTGTGTGATTATGCAACATGAGAAAGTAGTGGCCTATGATTCTAGACATCTAGATTTGCATGAGAGTAACTATCCAACTCATGATCGTGAATTAGCAGACATGGTATTTGCCTTGAAAATATGGAGGCATTACTTGTGTGGTGTTCATGTTGATGTGTATTCCAACCACAAGAGTCACCAATATGTGTTTACTCAAAAAGAGTTGAATCTTTGACAAAGAAGGTTGTTGGAATTGTTGAAAGATTACGATGAGAATGTTCTCTATCACCCCGGCAAGGCCAATGTGGTTGCGGATACTCTAAGTCGTATGACCATGGGTTGTGTGTCACATTTAGAGGAACCCAAGAAAGACCTAGTGAATGATGTTCATAGGTTAGCTAGATTAGGTGTTAGATTCGAAGATTCTCCAAATTGTAGTTTTATTTTCCATCATAACTCCGAGTCGTCTTTGGTGCTTGAGGTGAAGTACAAACACTACCTTGATCAACTATTGATGGATTTGAAGGAATCTCTTGTAAGTAAGATTAGTGAGTCATTCTCCGTAGGGGGGATGGTGTCTTGAGGTATCAAGAAAGGTTGTGTGTTCCCATTATAGATGGCTTGAGGATTCGGATCCATTAGAGGAAGCTCATGGGTCCCATTACTCCATTCATCTGGGTTCGACAAAGATCTTCCATGACCTTGGGTAAGTGTTTTGGTGGGAAGGTTTGAAATATGACATAGAGGAAATTGGTTCTAAGTTTCCAAATTTCCAACAAGTGAAAGATGAACACCAAAAGTTAGGTGGTTTACTTCAAGAAATCCTAGTTCCTACTTGGAAGTGGGAAGACGTCATTATGGATTTTGTGGTAGGTCTGACTCAGACACAAAATCAACATAACTCCATATGGGTGGTTGGGATAGGTTGAAAAAATCCGCTCATTGTGTACCTATTCGGCGGAGGATTATGAAAGGATCTTCATAGATGAGTTATGTGTCGCCATTGTATTTTTTTATCCATCATATCCAATAGGGGTACACAATTAACATCTAGAATTTGGAGGTCATTCCAAGAAGGGATGGGTCCAAAGGTGAAGTTAAGCACCAGTTTTTCATCCTCAAACGAATGGTCAAGCAGAGCGTACTCTTCAAACCCTCGAGGATACGCTTAGAGCTTGTATCGTTGATTTCAAGGGAAATTAGGATAAGCATTTTCCTTTGGTAGAGTTTGCTTTCAACAATAGCTACCATTCATATGTATCTATGGCTCCTTATGAACCCTTGTATGGTAGGAGATGTAGATCTCACATTTGATGGTTTGAAGTGGGTGATTCTTCACTTTTTGGTCCTAATTTAATTTATAAGACTTTGGAGAAGGTTCATATCATAAGGAATCTCTTGAAAACAGCCTATAGATGGCAAAAGTATTATGCCGACCATAGGAGAAGGGAATTATAGTTTGATGAAGGTGATAAGGCGTACTTCAAATTATGCCTATGAAAGGGGTGGTTAGATTTGGTAATAAAGGGAAGTTGAATCCTCATTATGTGTGTCCTTATTGAATCTTTCAAAGGGTTTCGTTAGTTTGCCTATGACTTGAAACTCTCTAGTGAATTGATTTTGGTTCATATGATTATCCATGTTAATATGCTTAAAAAGCGTATCGGTGATCCCGAGTCCATTATTCCTATTGAGGGTGTTGGTGTGAAGGATAACCTCTCATACGAGGAGTTTTTCGTTCAAATCTTTGCTAGACAAGTAAAGAAGTTATGGAACAAATAGGTGGATTCTGTAAAGGAGTTATGGAAGAACCACCGAGCAACATGGGAGGCCGAGGACGATATTAAGTCCCTTACCCTCATCTATTTTATAACTAAGGTTATTCAATATTATAAATAATGAAAAATAATAACAAAAATTGAAATTCCTTTGGTTTTGTGAAGTTTTGCAAAATGTGTACTTTTAGTGTCACTACAGTGATGTTACAGTGAGATTGTGCATATTGACTTGAAAATTTGCAATTCTTCTTGTTTTGAGTTATGTTGTGCTTTTTGATATGGTGAGTATTTATGAAATGATACTGAGCACGTGGTAAGTTGAACATTGGCATAATTTACTCATATATGGTATGTTGAGCTCATACTATTGTTGTGAGAACGAAATTCCACATAATGTGATTTTGAGCCTTATAAGTGGTAATTGCAGTTTTGAATTGCTATGTGTATATGTCATGATTGATGTTGTAGCTCATGTTTCATATATTGTTGTTGGTTGAGCTGCTAGTCTTCAATCTATCCCTTCCTTCAAAATGAGTTTAGTGTCATTCGAGGACGAATGTTCCTACGGGAGGGGGGGGGGATAATATAACACTCCACAAGTCTATAACCTTAACTAGAGTCTAACATGTTGACATAAGGTTAGTAACACTTTCATAAACCCTAAGTTAATTTTAATGCAACAATTAGGAAATTTTGGAGTCAAGACATCAAGAAACGTCTATGACGTCATAAAGCTAGTCTAATTTAACTAGTAAAATGTCCTTAGGTTTTGGGAAGGTTTAAAGTTATCGTATGAGGTCAAAAACTTGTAAAATGAATTTTAATAGGTAAAACCTATTATATAGAGTTAAAACATCCATGTACAATCTTCAAGAATCGCCTTAGAGGTCCACAAAAGGATCCGAAACTTGTCCTGGCAAGCTGCCAAAGCAGCTGCCAAAATACACATTCATGAAACAAGTCCGCGTCGCGGACTTGGGTGGATTATGGTTAAATCTCATGTTTGAATATGGGGAAGGTAGTGGACTTAACTTTCTCAAAAATTAAATTGGAAAATTATGCGGGAACAGCTCCGCATCGCGGACTTGTTCTCCGACGAAAATATGAAATTTGGATTTGAAGTTTGACTTCATTAAAGGGTAAACTTAAGTGAGGGGTATTTCAGGGGGGGGGGTCTATACATTGATTTTCAATCAGTTTTCCCTCAGATTTACTCACTAAAATAAAATCCCCAAATAAAAACCCAAAAGCTCTCATCTCTCTCTCTATTTATCCTCCATTGAAGGAAGAAGAAAGCTTGAAGAAGAAGATCAATTTCTCTAGGATTTCACTTAAATTTCGTGGATTAATATTAATTAAGGTATGGGTTCTTAAATATTTGGATTCCTTTCCCATGAGGTCTTCTCAAAGTTTATTTCAAAAATACCCAATTCCATGGGGTTTTCCAATTCTAATGGGTTCTATTCTAAACATCAAATTGATGATTGATCTTTATTAATTTTGATTACTTATTAAAATTAGGTATATATTGATGTTTATTTATGTTAATTGATTGATTTTCATGTTAATCATGTTCCTTTCCCTTATTCCCCAAATCTTGGGTCTTGATTGTAAATTGATGGGAATTCAACTATGAATTGATCATTAGACTCTTTTTATCTATTCTAATTCAATCATGGATTGTCAAGGGTAATGTATTGTTGGGATTGGATATATTTCTTATTGAATTCATGATGACCCTATTCCCCTTAACCGTAGGTTATGAATTGATGTTAATTGGATAGTGATGATGTGATTGACCTAGTTCTTGTGTTAATTACTATTGATTGATGTTACAACACCTATTGTTGGATGTAATTGTTTGGTTGATGGCAAGACCATGAGGATGGCTATTAAAGGAGATTAAGTAAGTCTTTATGATCCTAACCTTAACTTCAATGATCATGGCTTGTGATTGATATGTATTTCAATTGAAACATGACTGGTGATTAGCCTAAGTAGGTGTTTGTATGATGATGAATTGAAATCTCTTGACTATGTGGTTGTGAGATTATGTAAGCTGAAACGATATAAGGTTTGTTAGAAGTACCTATGTTACTTAATATGACATGATGATGATGTTATGCTAATCTCACATATAAGGGTTGCCATGAAAGGATATTCTCATGCATTTCCTATTGAGCTAATGACAATTACTATACAAGGGATTAGACCCTACGAACTACATTAAGCTATGATGATTAATAAAGACATTAAAGACAATTAAAAGAAGGGACTCTATCTTAGCACTGAGTGAACTAGAGTGAGTAGTGTACCTTCCCACATAGGGAAGGTAGGATCACTAATGTACTCTTGAGATTGGAGGCCATATTGCATGTAGGATAAAAAGGGTTCCACTATATCTCATAGTTCTTGAACTATGTTTGCCCAATAGGAATAAAACTTAGTGGATCTACGTAGTTGCTATGTTTATGTTTTGGTACTACCTTGGAAAGTAGTTCGCCTTTCTTTGGTGTAGGGTTCCATGACACCAGATTCCACATTAGCTCATGTAGTCTATGTCGGTTAAGGAAATATGTTCCCAAAAGGTAAAATGAACTAAAGAAATGAATTCCAACTAGCATAACCTAAGGGTTCTATCTTAGTCTAGGTAGGGTAATGGGACTCTACCTCAACATTGCACTAGTTAGCCTTGAGGGAAGTCTTAGGAGGATGTTCTTATATATGTAAATGCTTATAATGGTATATGCTATGTATATGATGATCTTTAATATTGATGATACTACATGATGTTTGGTTTCACTCATGAATAAGTGTTTGGTCTCTATTGCTAAAGTATGATGATATGTACTTTTAATGTTATACTATGTGAAGTTGGATATTGGCTATGGGTCTTGTCGAGTCTATTTGATTGACTAAGGTTATGGGACTTTTCTTGGTCATTGAACTTGTAGACTTAATGAGGGCTCATGGGTAATTGTCTTACTTTGATTATGTTGTAATTAACTCTTATTTATGCTTGTGGCTATTATAAATTAATCATATAGTTGCTTTGACGATGCGTTCAATTGTATGATATGCATGTTGATTTGACTAGACTTAGAATTGTTGGTTTTGTGATTACATGCTTATGACTTAATGAATATGTCTTAATGATTGGTATGGTCTTCTTGAATGTGCAAAAGGCTTTTCGAAGTAAATTGCATAATTTAATGAAATGTCCCTTTTTAGCAATATTTTATGATATGTATGCATATGGTCTCATACATAGTACAGGTGGTGTACTAACCCAATTTATCCCTTACCCAAACATTATAGGTTCCGGTCATTGAAGAGATACGACTTTGAAGGAAGATTTGGAAATCTCATTCATCTAAGTTAGGTAAGTCCTCACTTTCTAAGGGCAATGCCAATATCAAGCTTACGAAGTTGTTTTAGATTTAAGACTTATGTTCTTACCTTTTCATTTGAGAACTAAAAATTGTATAGCCTATATGCGGCTCTTATCGTATTGATGTATGGGCTACGCCCAAATTGTTATACTTTTGTTAGATGGTTATGAGATGATACATTCATTTCAGACTATGTTATATCTTATATATCTATGTGCAATAAAAGTAGAAGACTATGTAATCTTCTTATACGAAGGGTCTATGTATACTCGATATGAATCTTACGCGTATGTATAGGTCTATATAAAACTCAATGTAGAGGTAATGAAAAGTTTTAAATTTATTGAATTTTATCCTATGAATGTAATGATGTAAGCTAAGAGGGTAGTCTTAATCCTCAAAGAGGACATCGACGCCGGTTATATCTAGGGGGTGCTCCGCGGATATGACACAACAAAAATTAAATAGTCTTAAAAGGGATGTCTCATATTAAACAATATAAACATAATAGAACAATACGAGCATAGACCTTACACAAATATATAATTGTCGCTTAGGGTGTACAACAATATCTTGAAACAACAAGAGTGAAATGATTGTCTTTTGACAATAGCAATGTAACATAGGTAGAGTGATCTAAAGGCATCATCCTCGAAAAATTAGGACGTACCCAAACATAGAGAAAAGATCCAAGACTTTCTTCAAAGTGGTCACGAACCCTTGAATGACCAGAACCTTAAATGTTGGGGAAAAAGGGAAAATAGGCTTAGCACATTACTTGTACTAAGTATAGGATCATATGCACAAACATCATAGAAATCATGCAAAAAAGGGACATTTATTAAGAAGCATGCAAAGTCACTTTGGAACTACCTGTTGCACATACAAGAACCAATACAAGTCCATAAGAACATATTACTTAAGTCAAGACCATGTACATCACAAGACCAACTATAATAAGTCTATTCAAGTCAACATGCATATCACATAATCAAGCACGTAATCAAGACGACTCTCTCTTTAAGTTATATTATCATCAAGCATGGATAAGAGTTCATAACATCATAACCTAAGCAAGAGCATCACTCATACACCCCCATTAAGACCAATAGTGCAATGACTAAGTAAGGCCCTATAACCTCACTCAACCAAGTAAACACAACAAGAACTATACAAAATGTCCAACTTTACATAATATACCATTAAGAGTATACATCATCATACTTTAGAAATAGAGACCAACCATATTTTCATAAGTCAAACCAGTATTACATAGCGTCATTAACATGTAAGATCAACATATATATATATATATATCATTTACATTTATAAGCATAAAAGCACATAATAACATCCTTCTAAGACTTCTCTCAAGACTAACCAGTCAATGTATGGGTAGAGTCCCATACCACTACCTAGACTAAGTTAAACCCCTCAAGTCATTCTAGTTAGAGTTCACTTTATTTCTTTATTTTACTTTCGGGAACTTCTTGCCTTAACTGACATAGATCACATAAGGCCAATGTGGAATCCAATTTCATGGAACCCTACACCGAAATAAGGTGGACGGCTTGACAAGGTAGTACCAAAACATAAACATAACATCTATGTGGATCCACTAGCTAGTATTCCTCTGAGGGCAACATAGTTCAAGAACTAGGAGATATGTTTGGGACCCTTTTTATGCTACATGCATTATAGTCTCCAATATCATGAGTACATTATTGAACGTACCTTCCCTATATGGGTAGAGACATTTCTCACTTCCAGTTCACTCTGTGCTAAGCTAGAGTCCCTTTTAAAAAGTCTTTCTTTAACAATGATAACTTAGTTAGGTCATAGGGTATACCCTTTATATATAGTCATAGTCATAACTCAATAGGAATTGCATGATATAACTTTTTGATTACAACCTTCACATGTGTGATTAGCACATTAACATCATTATATCATAGCAAGGAACATAGGTATTTCACCACCAACCTTATATCATCACATCTTAAGCATAATATCACAATCACATAATCAAGACATTTCAATGCAACATCATACAAACCCTAATCAATTTAATCATAAGGTATACTTCAATATAAATTCATCACTAAACTCAAGTAATCATAATTGAAGTAGAGGTTTGAGATCAGAAGATTTACCCAACCTTGTTAACAAGCCATCATCAAAGGTTTTTACATCAACCATCAAATTAAACCCAAAAATAGTGTAATATCATCACACAATAGTAATTAAAATAATAGTGAAGTCAATTAAATCACTACACATCAATTCAGCACTAGTTCATAACTTAGGGTTAAAGGGGAAAAGGTCATCTTCCACAAACTAGGTAAATACATCAAGAACTAGAATAATTGAATCATAATAAATTAAAATCTAAGAAGAATAACCAAAATAAACCATGGACAATTAAATTTAGAAGATCAATTTCGTAATAGAATGAAACCCATAGAAATTAACCTTTTTGAAAACCAATTTTGAAGGAACCCTTTGGAGAAAGGAATCCTAAAAGGGAAAGGATCCCATACCTAGTCAATTGTTGATGTTTGATGGAAAAAATCACCCTTATTTCAGAACTTAGTTCTTGACCTAGACGTTCAATGGAGTTGTTCCATTTGGGAGAGAGAAAGAAAAGAGAAGGAAGAGCAATTGTGTGTTTGGGAAATATGGGAGTTGGGTTAGTTTGATTAGGTTTATATCTTTATATAAGTCATTAACTAACTTAATTAGACCTCCCCTAAACCCTAAATTATTAAATAACCACCTTATTAATTAAATGACACAACTTAAAACTTAACAATAAAACAGTGGCAGGACATATGAGACCTCTATCGATGGTCCATAGGTCAACCTACGCCCTTGCCCCCCACCGTCCTACACATCAATCATTGATGTCAGAGACTGGTCCAAATGGAACTTTGGACAAAATAACTATGTCAAATGATGGAGTCAATCGATGCCTCTACGATTGGACCGCGCCTCTTCGCTTGCAAGTCATCGGTAGCTACTGTCTCTAGACATCTTTTAGCAACAATGAAATTGTCCTCCTCAAGGACCCTTTGGTTGATCCTTGGGGAGTTGTACCTAGAATATTTTAAATATAAACCAACTCATATACACATTAGACACCTTACTACAAAATTCGATCGAATTCGGACTCCTAAAACCCCATCAAATAGTCCAAGGCACACTAGCACCTTTTGCACTAGTCTACGAACGTCATGGACGTTCCTTGATGTTTTGACTCTAAAACTTTACAAATGACTTTTATACTCTATTATTAACCTTAAAACATTGTTACAACTTATAGGCACTCTTATTAGGCTCTAGATTACGCTTTAGGCTTGCGGAGTGTTACAGACATTAATAGAGAACACTTGTAATATACTGGTGACGACATCAGAAGAATCCAATTGTTCGCCCTTAGAGTAGAGAGCATTGAAGTGATTCTTCTTAGAAGCATTTTAAATAGGAACACATTCTTGAGATTGGCTACTCTTCTTTTATGTATCCTTAATCATGGAATAATCGCTAACCTTGTGGCCATCTTTCCAACAACCAAAGCAATTTACCGTTCCCACTAAACATTCACCCATATGCTTCTTATCACACTTGGCGCAAGTAGGTTTTTCACGTGGTGAATTTCCACTTCTTCCCCCTTAGGACCTAGGATTAGACACCCTATCCTTTCCGTCCTTTGATAATTTAATAGGAAGTTGGTTAAAGAATTCTTCTTGAACTTAGGCTTGTCTTCGATGTCCAACTTACCCTTAGAAGAACCTCCTTCATTAGAACTTTCCCTCTTAGCATCCCTATTTTTCCTCTTGACCCTAGTATCCTCAAATTTTTGAGCAAGCACCATCAAATGATAAATGTCCATATTGTCATGAATCATAGCCAAACAACACTCTTCCACAAGATCATCGAATAAACCCATCACAAAATGGCTCATTTGATCTCTAGGATTGGACACCAAAGAAGGAGCACATTTTAAAAATTTAGTGAATTTCAAAGAGTACTCTTGGACACTCATACCTCCTTGAAGAAGGTTGATGAACTTTCCACAGTTGGGGAGCACCCCTAAAAGTAACATAGCGTACTTGACCTCTCGGAGGTCTTACACAAGCCCATATTTATCAGTCATCGCATCGACATAGTAAATTTTGGCGGAAAATTTAAAATTTTTCATAGCACATCATATGCTAGAAACTTTACTTCACAAATATATAAAATATAAGTCCTATTGCATATTTAGACCCTAAGTATCTTTGATATCTTAGACTCAACAACATTAGAATGCATTCGGGACACGAACCTTAAAACGTAAACATAAGTATAGTATTTAAGACTTCATAGCAAACCATAACGTAGGAAATCCTTGGACTTAACGATTCCTTTCTTTGAGATTGAGAATAATCCATCAAGCTCTTCACCATTCAAGACATTCTTTAAGAATCCATAACCTACACTTTGTGTAAAAAGTAAAGAAGAATGGGATTAGTACAAGCATGAACTACGTATAGCAACCATGCAAAAACATGCATTTAAAAAGGGACATTTTCTTGAAAATCATATTTCATTCCATTTGAGTAAATCCTAATGAAACCTTTAAAGAATCAAATTTACATCATTTTCATACTTCATAGTAACATAATCAAAGGCTAAAAATCATAGAACACAATATATAGAGTTTAAGTCCAATTTGTGGTCACTTTACAGTGGCTGATTCCGCTTTACAGTGAAACTCTTCCTTTTAATTCATTAGCCTCCCAAGTAATCCTCTAAGGTTAATTGGTGCAATGTATCATCTTACGACAATAAGGAATATCATACATATTATCTACATAAGAAAACACATACCATCATTAAAGTATAATACAATATAGACATAGTTAAGTCAACACCTTCATCATATAGTCAACAAGATCCACATCATGCATAAACACTCATATCATGTACATCTTCATAACAAGTAGGATAATACTAAAAAGTCATGCATATGGATATAAGCATAAACATACAAATTAGCTCACCTTCCTAGGACTTCCTAAAGAACTACTTGTGCAATGTCTAGGTGATTTCATTACTTCCACCTAAACTAAGTAACTAACCTTAAGTCCTCCTAGTTAGGATCCTATTAAATTGCTTCCATTGTCCATTTAACTTAAGGGAGACTATAGTCTTAACCGACACTAAGACCATGGGTTCGAAACATGGAATTTGGTGTTGTAGAGCCTTACACTAATGGAAGGTGTTCGTACCTAGCCAAGGTATAATATTTACATATATCCTAGTGTCCTAGGTGAATTGACCTTGCTAGATCCTATGTGGCAAGCATAGTTTATGGAAATAAGATATAGATATTACTTGTTCATACCATTTGGTAATTGAGGCCTCACCTCATGAGAAAACATGAGTGATCTTCCTTCATGGAAAGTCCACACCTCATGTGGGTCCTTAGGTGAGTATTCCTCTAAGGGTTGTCAACACTTTATAAGAGACAATTGGTGAATCTTCCTCCAAGGAATGTCAACACCTCTAAATCTCAATTTCAATCGGTGCTAAGCTAAGTTCCATTTATTGAAAAGCATTTATTACATTTTTTATAAAACATAGGCTTAGTATATTTGTTTCTGATATGCTTATAGCATACTCAAGCACCTATCATGTTTAGAGTATTCATGGGCACACCTCTCAATGTCTTTCTATTAACTAGATCATCATTCATGTGTGTTAATGAAATACATAGAAGTGTATAAACCTTTGGCATAACACATTAAAACCACACATGACCATACATTCATATTCATGCACATATAGAAACAAAAACTAGAACGATACTATCAAGGTACACATGTGGAATGCATAGGCAAAGTCCCATACCCTTGCCCATACTTGTACACCTATAGAGTCATCGTAGCTAAGGAAACAGATATATGATTTCA
This sequence comes from Solanum pennellii, assembly GCF_001406875.1. Taxonomy (NCBI): domain Eukaryota; kingdom Viridiplantae; phylum Streptophyta; class Magnoliopsida; order Solanales; family Solanaceae; genus Solanum; species Solanum pennellii. The sequence goes on along the minus strand of NC_028638.1, from coordinate 5,954,741 downwards.
TAACATCATCTTAGCATACATAGTAGTAGACGCTAGTGAATGTGAGAACTACCTTTCATTTAGACACCGTGACCTATACTACTTTAACATGCATGTGAGTGAGCGTGTGCGTAATTGGGCAACATGATCACACAATGGATATCAATAACATATTGAGGCATCCACCCTCTTAGACCATAATACTCTATCAAGCATAAACACACAACACACAATAGCATAGGAGACAAGTCAACTACATATTACACTTAGGACGCCTAACTTGTGCTATTCATGCATTCACATAGGGGTACATAGGTAAGGGATTATGAACCCTTTTTAATTCATCATTGAAAACACTTATACTTTACCCTAACATGAACATACACATGCTTGCACAATACCCATACAACCTGAATCACAACTAGAATAGGAAACTATGCATAAGCTTATGATAGTATCATCATAAGCACATGTTCATATATTCATCGATTTTCCTTCATGTCCATGGTCATCACAAATATAATGACGATAAAGTAAACACCACCACCATAAGTGGACCATACCACACAATGCCATACAAGGCTTTATCAATTACAATACAATAAAGAAAGTAGAAGAGATAAGCATTCTTACAATTTCGCACCCTTTGATCATCATTAATCAATGCACCTTGTTCATCAAAAATTCATATATAGGGAAGTAGATTATTTTTTTTAATAATAAAATAAACCATGTACAAGTTTCTACGAGATCATATTATAACATAATACAAGGCATCTCACATGTACTAGGAAGTAGAAGAACATAGACCATTAGTCAATTTCTTTTATATGGATTATAGATAATATTTCAACAATAAAGTACATTCTAGGCAGTATCTAATGAAATTATAGTTCAGATGAGACACTACTACACTTGCCATTAAGGTCGACACAAGCATGCTTCATATAAGGAGTTCATGGAATGTAAGTTTACATAGGTTAATCCTATTCAAACTATCATGAATTTACCCATATTGGATTTCTTACATATAATTCATCCTCATATTACTTTAAAGGCAGCATCTTAGACATTAACCATGATCAATTCAAATAACAAATAACCTAACATCAAGATCACAAATTACAACTCCATAAATTAGAAGAACCTAGATCAATTCAAACCAAGCCTTCTTAATTTTGATCATACAAGATTTATATCCTCAATTATACCATAATATTGACCTAAAACAGTAGCTACAAGAACCATAACATAATCGAGTTCAACATTCAATCATAAAAAGGGGCATGTTAGAGTGTATTCCTAGAATACTAAGCTAGGCATGTTCAACTCTTCATACATGGATCCACATGGATCCTTCATCATAAAATCATGATAAATTAATGTAAATAACATTATATGCAACCACTTCAACATAATAGAATCATAACTCAATCAATAGCAAGTCAAGATCACAAAGCCCATGGAAGGCTAAATCGTTTTGGGGATGGAGCATGGGTTCATCATGCAATTGGATTGAAAACCACTTCCAAATAATTAGATAATCATCAATAAATTCATATTATTCTCTTTCAATCAACTTAAGAAAGAACCCATGGCTATAATGAAGAAGAAACACTTGATTATATTTTTCTCTTTGAAACCTTTGAGATTAACTCTCTAGATGGAAGGATAACTAGAGATGAAGTAAAACCATACCTTTTTCTAGTTTAAACATATTAAACTTGATTATTCATCCATAGAAAAACAATCTCCAAGCAGTTCTTGAGCTTCACAAACAATGGAGGTTTGGAGGGAATATTTTTGGAGTGAAAGGCTTCAATCGTGTGAGAGGATTCTAGAATGAGGTTATCACGCTTTTGATGACTTATATGCACACAAAAAGAGATAAATAAACGTATTAGGGTAAGGTTAGTACGTGAGGTAAATTTCCCATTAACCCCTTTAATTAAAACAGACGTTGCTTCTAGTTGCACGCCACCATATATGGAGGCACCAACGGGGCATTGGTCTGTCAACAGACCGTGCCTAGCTTTCATCGACTTGTACTTAGCCAAATTCTTGGCTGAGACCTGCCAAATTCAAGTGCGAGTCAATGATACCTGGCCAAAGGGCCGTTGGTTAACCAACTAGCCGTTGTTGGGTCCGTCAATGGACACTGCCAAGGCTGTGTCTCGACCAACCTTGGGTCCTTCTTTTGGGCCTCTTGTGGAACGCTTTTAGAAGACAAACCCGGACGTTTCCAATGTGATTACACACCTTAACCAGTTTTATTCCTTCCACATAAATTTCATTCAAACAAACTACTACAAGACTTCCAAAAAGGCCAAGCCCCATCATGACACATGTTGAACCTCTTAAGGGCTATCTTTTGAACGCCTTGGACATTCTTGGTCATTTGACCTCCAAACTTCTCAAAACTTCATATACAATCATTAAAACTTTATAACTCATTTAGAGGCTTCACAACCTCATGAAAAACAAATAAAAGCATGCATAGACACATGAGGCACATAGGTGATTAGTCGTCAAACATTTTGGTCGTCCCTTGACGTTAGACTTCCAAATCACATCAAACTTTACACACTACCTCTAATGCATAATATAATTCATTTTAGGACCTTATAACCTTACAAAAATATTTTACTCTCTAGACACCCTATCTCATTTTGGGGTCTTAAAATATCTCCCACTGGGGAACATTCGTCCTCGAATTACACTTAGGCTCTTTAATCACAACAAGGATCTCAATGCATCATAGAGCACTTCATAACATTTATAACAACATGAAATCATTTAAGCAATCAATCCACAAAATCAAGCAAAACCATTACTCACTCACTCTATAATGCATCAAAAACATAGGTTGATTTCAACAATACTAAAAATAAGTAGGCACTCATACTTCAATGCACATAGACCTGAGTTAATTGAATCAACAAGGATCTTCATTAGTTATACCTACTGCAATGAAGGTCATACTCAATCAAAACATGCTTTGTGGTGTCCATGGAGGAATGTCCTTCTCCTCAGCACACTAACATATATCATCCGTTCACACCTAAGCAAGGTACAAGGTCAATTTCCTCTTAAATGAGAAATTCTCAACTTTTAAACCAAGATATGCTTATGTTTCCTTTCCTGTGAAGTCTAAATGGTAAATCACACAAGAACATCAAAACAAATAGGATGAAATTTCACAAAATGTCAATTTCTAGCATAGTACTAACTTTCCCTGGACGCATATTTTCATATGAATCACACAAATCATAGGCACAAACATGAACACTTAGATAAACATGCTTTCACTTTTTAAAGAATGAGCTTACAATTATGCACTGCAAATCATAAAAGTCACATAGTTTTTAAGAAAATCAATACATTTCATTTGAAAGAGAGACAACTTTCCATTTTAAGGATAAACATTACAACTCACAAGTGACTTCTACCATGTTTCTTATCTTATCTCATGAAGTCAAATACACAACTGGCATATCAAAATGTAATTTAACATCAGAAAACATGGATTTTATAAAAAAATTTCTTTCATGCACTTTGGAACATTCATAATATTTTCAAGGTAATGTCAATCAATACATACCAAACATATAAGGTCATGCAATTCATACTTTATGCAACACTCTATTCATAAACAAGCTTACTAAAATTTCAACATATTAAAGCTCAAATAATAATAGAAGGTCAATGGAAGAAAATATCTACAACCTTACTACTCAATCACCACTCCCCACTTAGGGTAACCCCAATTAAGAGCAACTTAACCCCAACTTAGGAGGATATTTAACTAAACAATCTTCATTTGTCATCACTTAAAAATGATTACCATTTAGATGGAGTTTACAGTAAGACAAGCAAGGTATTCTAAACTTCATCTCCTAGGAAATTTATCCCTAATTATCAAGTTAGGTCATCTCATTCAACCACATAAGGTTTTTATACAATTCAATAGACACCAAAGTCATACATCATTAGGGGGAACAACAAAAAGACTTTGACATAAGGACTCTTTATTTTCTTTCAACATTAATGTAAGGTAACTTCTAGGTCAAACAAACCCATGTCATCACCCTACAAGGATAAGATTACTACCCCCAATTCTAGGGAAACATGAATTCCGCAACATCAAGGGACTCACAACACACTAAGAAGTTAGAAACAATTCTACAATTTGTCATGCCATAGGACACTCATTCTTTATTTCAAATAGCAAAAATCCTTTTTACATTCATTATTATGTTCATATACATGAATTTTGTACATGTTTCAACAACATATAATCAAATATCAATTTAGTTGATTCTTCAAAAATCCTACAGTAAGCTATTTAGCTTTATTGGGAGCATACTTTCAAATTCCAAAAATGCAACATTTAGGCAATTTATGGGAAAAACATGACAATATGGGATACAAAACTTTACCAAGACAAGCATACTATCATGTCACTTAGGATCAAGTCTATACAAAGGACTCCAATCCATACTAGGCAACTTATCATAGACTACATAGATACAAAGGGAAACATTGGACATTTTTAAGCACATATTCTTAGAGTAGCACGCTTCCATAAGTAGTCACCAAGCATTTCAAGTTCAAATCGTAAAATAAGTCTACCATCATGCAAAACCATTTGGAACACATCATTTAAAAATAACTCATTTTATCCTTAATAACGTCTAACATACTTTAACTATATCATGACCTATATTTTTCAACATAACATACTATTTCACATAGTTTTCATATATAGCTATTATTGGCATCACATCATTAAAACATGCCAAAAATCACCTTCACACATACTCATTCAAACCATAAAACCAAGATAAGCATTTAAACTCACATTTTCTCCCTCAAGCATAGAGAACAATCTCATCCAAACAATCATATCTAAAAACACTACTGGACAAGAAAACGTAAGAGCGATATCTTATAGAGTTAAGTTCTATCGCACGTTATGAGAATGATAAAAAAGTGACTATCTTCCTATCGCCTCTCGTACCATTTTACTTGTCGCGACTCACCATCAATGATACAAGACTCTACTAGAAGTGGCAATGTGAGACTTCTTAGACCCTAAACCACTTTTAAAAACCTCATGCTTTGATACCACGTTTGTCACAAACAGGGAGCACCCCCTAGATTAACATGACGTACTTGAAACTCGGAGGTCTTATACAAGCCCATAGTTATCATTCATCGCATCAATATAGTAAATTTAGCAGAAAATTTAAGACTTTTCATAGCACATCATATGCTAGAAACTTCACTTCACATATACATAAAATATAAGTCATATTACATATTAAGACCCTAAGTCTCTTTTCCATCTTATACTCAAAAACATTAAAATACATTAGGGACACGACCCTTACAAAATAAACATAAGTAAACTATTTAAGACTTTACAATAAACCATAACGTAGGAAATCCTTGGACTTAAGGATTCCTTTCCTTGAGCTTGCGAATAATCTATCAATAGCTTCACTATTCAAGACAACCTTTAAGCATCCACAACCTACACTTCGTGTAAAAAGTAAAGAAGAATGGGATTAGTACCAGAATGCACCAAGTTTGGCAACCATGCAAAAACATGAATTTAAAAAGGGACATTTTCTTGAAGGGTTGCCAAAAACATGAATTTAAAAAGGGACATTTTCTTGAAAACCACATTTCATGCTATTTGAGTAAATCTTTATGAAATCTTTAAAATAATCGCATTTACATAATTTTTTTCATACTTCATAGAAACACAATTAAAGGCTAAACATCATAGAAAACCACATATAGAATTTATGTTCAATTTGAGGTCACTTTACAGTGAGCTCATTCCGCTGTATAGTGAAAATTTATTCATTTGTCTCTCAAGTAATTCTTTAAGGATACATGGTGCAATGTATCACGTTAGGACCAGAAGTAAAATCATACATATCATCTATATAAGACAACATATACCATCATAGAAGTATAATACAACATAGACATAGTTAAGTCAAGACATTCTTCATATAGTCAATAAGTTCAATATCATGCATAAAGACTCATTTTATGTAAATCTTCATAACAAGTAGACCAATACTACGAAGTCATGCATATGGACATAAGCATAAACATACACATTAGGTAACCTTCCTAGGACTTCCTACGGAGATACTTGTGCAATGTCTATGTGGGTTCATTACTTCAACCTATACTATGTGACTAACATTAAGTCCTCCTAGTTAGGATCCTATTCAATTATTTCCATTGTCCATTTTACTTTAGGGAAACTATAGCCTTAACCGACACTAAGACCATGGTCCTAAACATGGAATTTGGTAATTGGGCATCACCTCATGAGAAAACATGGGTGAATCTTACTTCAAGGAAAGTCAACACATCATGTGGGTCCTCAGGTGAGTATTCCTCTAAGGGAAGTCAACACTCTATAAGGTACAAATGGTGAATCTTCCTCCAAGGAAAGTTAACATCTCTCAATGTCAATTCCACTTGGTGCTAAACAAAGTTCACTTTAATCAAAAACATCTATTACATTTATTTATAAAACATAGGCTTAGTATATTTGATTCTCATATGCTTATAGAATACTCAAGCACCTATCTAGTTTAGAGTATTCTTGGGCACACCTCTCAATGTCCCTCTATTAACTAGATCATCATTCACATGTGTGAATGTATATACAGATGTAAACAAAACTTTCACATAACACATTAAAACCACACATGACCATACATTCATATTCATGCATATATAGAAACTATAACTAGAACTATCTAATCAACGTACACATTTGCAATGCATAGGCAAAGTCTCATATCCTTGCCCATACTAGTACACCTATCAAATCATCCTAGCTAAGGAAAAACATATCATGCTTTCATATACATCATCTTAACATACATAGTAGTAGACACTAGTGAATATGAGAACTACATTTCATTTAGACACCATGACCTATACTACTTGTAACATGCATGTGAGTGAGTGTGTGTGTGTACATTGGTCAACATCATCACACAATGTTTATTAATAACATATTGAGGAAGCCACCCTCTTATATCATAATACCCTATCAGGTATAACCACACAACACACAATAGCATAGCAGACAAGTCAACTTCGTATTACACTTAGGACTCCTAACTTGAGCCATTCTTGCATTCACATAGGGGTACATAGGTAAGGGATTATCAACCATTTTTAATTCATCAATGGCATCACTTATGCTTTACCCTAACATGGACATACACATGCTTACACAATAGCCATACAACCTAAATCACAACTACAATAGGAATGTAGGCATAAGCTTCACATAGTATGATCATAAGCACATGTTCATATATTCATCGATTTTCTTTCATGGCTATGGTCAACACATATATAATGGCAATAAAGTTAACACTGCCACCATTAGTGGACCATACGACTCAATTCCATACAAGGCTGCATAAACTATAATACTATAAAGAAAGTATTGTTAATCATTGATCAGTGCACCTTGTTCATCAACAATTCATATATAGGGCAGTATATAAATGTACTTTAATCATAAAACAATCGATGTACATGTTTCTACAAGATAATACTATAACATAATAAAAGGCATCTCACATGTACTAGGAAGTAGAAGAACATAAACAATTAGCCAAATTCTTTTATATGGATTATATATCATATTTCACCCATAAAGTACATACTAGGAAGTAGCTAATAAAATCATAGTCTAAATGAGACACTACTAAACATTCCATTAAGGTCAACACAAGAATGCTTCATATAAGGAGTTCATGGAAGATAAGTTTACATAGGTTAATCCTATTCAAACAATCATGAATTGACCTATATTGGATTCGTTATATATAATTCATCCTCATATTATTTTATAGGAACCAGCTATAGACATTAACCATGATCAATTAATATAACAACTAACCTAACGTCAAGATCTAAAATTATAACTCCATACATTAGAAGAACCTACATCAATTCAAACCAAGCCTTCTTAATTTTGATCATAAAAGATTTATATAAACAATTCAACCATAATATTGACCTAAAACAGTAGCTACAAGAACCATAACATAATCGAGTTCAACAATTAATCATAAAAAGGGCCATATTACAGTGAATTCCTAGAATACTAAGCTAGGCATGTTCAACTCTTCATACATGGATCCACATTGATACTTCATCATAAAATCATGATCAATTCATTTAAATAACATTAGATAAAACCACTTCAACGTAGTAGAATCATAACTCAATCGATAGCAAGTCAAGATCACTAAGACCATGCAAGGATAAATGATTTTGGTGCTGGATGATATCCTCAAATTTACATCTCAAATAAGAAATAAAGCGGTCGTATCGAGTAAAAAATCAATCTAATGAGGTTGGTATCGATCCCACGAGGAAAATAGTTCAGACTGAACTTTATTCTACTATTATTATTATTTAGTCAACTATTTCCCTAGAAAAAAAAGAAAAAAAGGGGGGCTTTATTTCAAAATTAAGGAAAATAATTAACAAAATTAAAGTAAATAACTAACAGATTCAAATCTCGGATCTTAATCAATTAATAAAAGTAACTACGGCTTAAGTGTTCCCCATAGGTTCCTAACTTGATAATTCTAACTATAACAATTCTTTCCTAGTATCTTGCATGTAAAGTGATAAGTTATGTATCTGTAAATCCTTGGTCCGGCATCTAGTAAATTTCACTCCGCACCTTGGTCCAGCTACGTGTTTTTCTATACTAACCCTTACCTTTACCTCATATTAAGCATTTTATTCGATATTTGACTAAGTTATTACCTCGTACCAACCGACACTAGCCTATTAGATAGTGTACACTAAATCTATGTTCATAATTTTTTTCCTATTATCTACCTCCTTGGTCCGGCAAGTAGCATAAAGGCGATTTCTAACGTTGGCCATCCGTTTAAAAGACTTCTAAACGAAATAATTATCAATACATGCAAGACACTATTCTAGAATTGCTATTTTAGTTAGATTTTACCTCATTATTCATCCATGGTTCCCACAACCCTAGTTATGGAGTTTAGTTACCCATGGGCATAATCACACTATTTATGTATTTAATATAATAATTCATCCACTTACTTTAATGAGAAAGAATAAAATCCAGAAATTAACTTGATTAATAAACAAACAATCAATTACAGAAAAAGTGTATCAATTACTGAAATTAATTCTTCAATACTTGAACAAGATAACTAAAAATTATTGATAAGTCTAATAGTCTAACTAAAAGTCTCCACCGAAAAAATGAGGTTTTTTGAACTATTTATAACAAAAACAAAAACCTAATAAAAGAAGGATTCTAATTACTGAAAATCTTTCCATACGCGTCTGAGTCAACGGACCTCGTGACTGACTGTAGTGGTCACGACAGGCCGTCATGGACTCCGTCGTCCCATACTTCACAAATTCTTCGACTACTTTCTTTATTACCCTCAACGAACAGGTATGATGGACCGTTCCAAGCACGGCGGTCCGTCGAGGGTCTCCGTTCTATAATACTTTAACTTATTTGGAACTTGGGTACTAGGACTACTCTTTGATCATTACAACAACCAGCAGGACGGACCGTCGTGGCTATGACGGTCCGTCATGGAATTTCGTAACCTCACACTAGGTCAGCCTTCCCCGTCCTCCTTCAGCAGCTTCTCTCCTCACTACGATGCCACCTACGGACCGTCACAGACTCGACGGACCATCATAAGCTCCGTAGGTGGTATGTTTTGCATATCTCGCTCAAAAACTTCCGTGTTCATCTTTGGAAAGATTTCCTGCATATTAGGAGAAACTTACATAAAAATCAATACAAAAAGGCTTTTTGACACACACTAACCTTACGGAAAAAACATTAAAAGTACCGTTAAACTATGGTACATCAACACCCTCCACTTAATTTCGTTGTTTGTCTCAAGCGAGGCACTATGACTCACTACAAAATCTTTGTACAAGAGTATCCATATTTTAGATTTCGCAATCATTAGAATATCAATCCCGATCATTCTCATCATGTTTATGCATGTTATAACTATTAGGCTTGAATTATGTGGAACCAGACCATGGCACAGACTCACCACACACTGACACATATCCTCTTCAATTTCTCACCGAGGTGCTAATATTTCCGGTATTGCAACTAGTGTCCTCACTTCAAAACACCATCCCAATTTTTCACACAATGATTTCAGTTGAGTATAAGGATTAATTTTCAACACTCACTCTCAGAACAAATTCAGAACTCATTCATACATATTGCCATAAGCTCGCCCTTATTTTCACTGCTTTAAGTTTGCCATACAACTCTTAGGATCACGATAGAACTTTCTTAGCTTGTAGCATATGCTCAGGGTTAGGTAGGGTATATTTAGGTATACTTTAGTGACTTTCTGCGCTCCTTGACATATCTGCTAAATGTACCACCTTTCATCCTTTCATTTCGCCCAATTTCTCAATTTTCTTTTCATCTTGCTGTTTTCACTTTCTAATCCCTATATGTAAGTGACTTTTTTTAGTCACTTCTGTTTTTTTTCTTTCTTTGAACCCCACTTTCCTGAGTATTCCATATTACCACCACCCTCAACTTATGACTTTGCCATGAGTCAAGGTTCACAATACCCACGGTTGGGTCAGGGCCACGACAAGGTTGTTTTCTGCATTAGCCACCCTCAACTTATGCTTTTGGCATAAATTGAGATGCACATGTCCAAGGAGGGACCAGGGTTAACACATTGTTCCTAGAGAAGATCAGTTGGGGTGAAAAAGAAAGACTCTGTTTTTAGGCTCAAATAATTTGGATCAATACGGTATTTTTTTTGGGCTCAAGATTGACTATTTCGAACAAAGGCCTATGATCCTTTCCTTATTGTTCAATTTGGCGTACTTTTATAAAGACTAACTAGGCAAGTTCTAGCTTAATCTCAATGGTGGATCCTTCGAATTTTCCTCTCACTCACTTGAAATTCATTACATTCCCAGATTATTAGATACCTAGTTCGAGTCTTAGATTCAAGGTCATGACGTATTGTATCTCTATGTCATGTTTAGAGCCACACAATTATCAGTAACTATGCCTAGTCATGCATCATTTTCATATCTTGATATCATATTTGTTTTAGCCATCATGCTTTAGAGTTATACTATGTACACAAGATATAACATGTCGGTTCAACAATAAAGTAATCAATCATTTTGGGAAAAAAGAACATAGGCAATAAAACCCCAAAAGAGGATCGTGAATTGGGCTACTCGGACTTCACCTTAGCACTCACTTTAATTTACCCCACCCCCAACAAAAAGATATGCAATTGTCCCCAAAGCATAAAAAAACTGAGTACGAGAGTGGTAGGTGAAGAAAACCTGAGGCGCAAAGCGCCGGCGATCAACAAATTGGTGGGTCCGGTTCCGTAGAACCCACTACCTCTATAGTCTGGACACTCGCAGTAGTGTCCTCATCAGCAACAACACTATCAGCCGTGCCTCCCATTGTCTCCACATCTCTAGAGCTAGATGCCCCGGAAGCTAACTATAGAACCCTAATCTTACGTGCCTCTTCATCAGCAATCGACTCTCTCCTCACAGCCTGCATCTGACGGTGCTCCTTCCTCCTTGCCCTAGCCTCATCATCCTCTCGACCCCTATGCATCTTGGCATGCTCTCGAGGGGGAGGTGGTAGATTCTCAGAAGTGGCAAATAAAGCAGCCAACACTGTGTCCTCAGCAGGCTCTGCAGAAGTGGCCTCAGGCTCAGGCACCGTAGCCTGTACGATCATATCAAGATCTACTCGCAAACTCTCAACCGCAGCCTGAAGGGTCGACACGTCCGCGGGAGGGGCTGGCCGGGCTAGCAACCGCAACTCAAAAGAGTCTAAGCGCTGATGAACCTCCGTGATCTTCCTCCCCAACAGCGGCGCCAAAATTTTATACGCTAAAACATACTTCGAAAATAAGTAGTAAAGAGGTCGTATCAAGTAAAGAACCTAACTAATGAAGTTGGTATCTATCCCACGAGGAAAATTGTTCAGACTTAGCATTGTTCTATTATTACAATTATTTAGTTTACTATTTCCCTAGAAAACAAAAGACAAAAAAGGGGGTTTTTATTTCTAAGTAAATGAAAATATTTAACTAAATTAAAGTAAAAAACTAATAGATTCAAATCTCGGAGCTTAATCAATTAATAAAAGTAACTAGGGATTAAGTGTTCCCCACAGGTTCCTAACTTGATAATTCAAACTCTAACAATTCTTTCCTAGTATCTTGCATGCAAAGTGATAAGTTATGTATCTATATATTCTTGGTCCGGCATCTAGAAAATTTCACTCTGCACCTTGGTCCGGCTACATGTGTTGCTATACCAACCCTTACCTTTACCTCATATTAAGCATTGTATTCGATATTTGACAAAGTTATTACCTCGTACCAACCGACACTTGCCTATTAGATAGTGTACACTAAATATATGTTGATAATTCTTTTCCTATTATCTACCTCCTTGGTTCGGCAAGTAGCATTAAGGAGAGTTTTACCATTGGACATCCGTTAAAAAGACTTCTAAATGAAAGAATTATCAATACATGCAAGACTATTCTAGAATTGCTATTTTAGTTAGATTTTACCTTATTATTCAACCATGGTTCTCACAACCCTAGTTATGGAGTTTAGTTACCCATGGTCAAAATCACACTATTCATATATTTAATATAAGAATTCACGCACTTACTTTAATGAGAAAGAATAATATCCAGAAATTCACTTGATTAATAAACAAAAACAACAAGAATCCATTCCCGAAAAAGTGTACCAATTCCTAAAATTAATTCTTAAATACTTGAACAAGAGAACTAAAAATTATTGAAAGGTCTAACAGTCTAACCAAAAGTTTCCACCGAAAAATGAGGTTTCTCGAACTATTTATATTAAAAAAAAACTAATACTAGAAGGATTCTAATTACTGAAAATCTGTCCAAATGCTTCAGAAATAAAAACAAAGAGCCTTTTGGACACACACTAAACTTAAGGAAAAAGCATTAAAAGTACTGTGAAACCACGATACATCAATGGGGCATGGGTTTGTCATTCAATAGGATTTAAAACCACTTCCAACTCAGTATATAATTATCAATACATTAATATTATGTTTTTGAAATCAATTTAAGAAAGAACTGATGGCTAGAATGAAGAAGAAGCACTTGATCATATTTTTCATTTTGAAACCTTTGAGATTAACTCTCTAGATGGAAGGATAACTAGAGATGAAGGATCATTATACCTTTGTCTAGTTGAAAACCTCTAAAACATGATGATTCATCCATTGAAAATCAGCTCCAATCAGTTCTTGAGCTTCACCAACAATGGAGGTTTGAAGGGAAATATTTTTTGAGGGAAAGGCTTCAATCGTGAGAGACGATTCTAGAATGAGGCGATCACGTTTTTAATGACTTATATACACCCAAAAATAACCTAGAAACCTATTAGGGTAAGGTTAGGACGTGGGATGAATTTCCCATTCAACCCTTTAATTAAAACAGACGCTGCTACTAGTTGCATGCCACCATCGACGGAGGCACTGACCCGACGTTGGTCTGTCAACGGACCGTGCCTAGATTTTGTCGACTGGTAATTAGACAAATTCTTTGATTGAGACCTGTCCAAGGAAAGTTCAAGTCGACCAGACCTGACAAACGGTCCATTGGTGGACCAATAGGCCGTCATTGTGTCTGTCAATGGACACTGCCAATGCAGTGTCTCGACTAGCCTTGGGTCCTTCTTTTGGGCCTCTTGTTGGGCCCTTTTAGAAGTCGTACCCGGACGTTTCCAACGTGATTACACACCTTAAACAGTTTTAGACCTTCCATATTAATTTCATGCAAAAAAAACACCTACAAGACGTCCAAACAGGCCAAGCCCCAACAAGACACACGTTGAACGTCTTAAGGGCTATCTTTCGAACACCTTCGACGTTCTTGGTCATTTGACCTCCAAACATCTTGAAACTTCATATACATTCATTAAAAATCATTATAAATCATTTATAGGCTTCAAAATCTCATGACACACAAATAAAAGCATGCATAGACACATGAGGCACATAGGTGACTAGTTGTCGAACGTTTTAGTCGTCCCTTGAAATTCAACTTCCAAATACTTAAAACTTTACATACTTCCTACAAACCATATTATTATTAATTTTAGGACCTTATAAACTTAATACAAACATGTTAGGCTCTATAAAACCTATCTCATTTTGGGGTCTTACAGAACTCTTCCACCTTAGCCTATATTTTCTTTCTTTTGGAAGAACCTATCAAGAAATGCCCTTCTAAGCACCTCCAACTTATGAGACCCACTTTCAAAGTCATATTGTCCTTCCATTTGGTATACTATGTTTGAGCCACATCATTGAATTGATATGAGCCTAGCTCGACCTTCTCATTAGAACTCACTACCATACAATATAGGATTTGGTAGACCTCATCAAGAAATTCTTGTAAGTATTGATAAACCTTTGACCCATAGAACATTAAAGGGTTCATCCTTGTGAAGTCCCTCACGTGAGAATCCATGGTAATAGAATTTTGGTTCACCTGGGGTCCAAGTTTCTAGTTTGCTTGAGTCGTCATGGCTTGACCTTGAGTAGATATGACTTGAACTTGAGTAGTCATAACTTGTGACAAACTTGTAAAACCCAACCTTTTCTCTCGATGTGTCATGTCCAAAGCTTGGTTATTTGTGGAGATTTATCTTAGGAGGAGCTTTATTGTCTTAAGGAGGAATTCCTGGATTAACAATCTCTTATATAACTCTTTTTGCTACGTCCCTTCTAGTAGTCATAACCTACGACCATGATAAAAGTGTTAGAAGAAAAAGGACACATAGAATTACCACTTTTGAGGCACGAAATTCAAGATTAACAAAGAGGTGAGAATTTCCCAAGCATCACATTGCCTCCTCATTCATAAGTGTGGTGAGCTTCACACCCATGAACAAGACTCTACGTTGACGTGATTTAGTGAGGCATTTAATCTAAGATTACTTCAAACTCATGGTCTGATACCAACTTTGTCATGACCGGGAGCACCCCTTAGACGTAACCAGTATTTCATCATTGGAGAGGACTTGGACTAGCACTTAGCATTCTTCATAACATATCATAGTGCAAAATGCGGTAAATTAAAAACTTATACACAGTGAAGTATACTTACACTTCTCACATATGATATATGGAGTTTACGTTGACTACTCGCTTATGAAGTTTACATAGACTTCTCTTTTAGGAAATATAACGAATACATAAGAAATAGTCTAATACATTGTCTCATTTTAAACCATCTAATAGAGAATTAAATATTGGGCATAGCCCATACTTCAATACAATGAGCTACATATAGGCTTAAAATAAGAGTCTCAAAATTATAATGAAAGTAAACAATCGTCTTTAGACATAACAAAAGGAACAACTAGAATAGAGAAATGGTAACATCCCCGAACATTGAGGACCTACCACTAACGTTGGAGATAGTCCAAGTCATCTTGCAATGTGGCCTCCTATACTTCAATAGACCGAACCTACATTGTTTTGGAAAAGTGAAAGAATATAGGTTATTACAATCACATGTAGTAAGTATGGAAGTATCTGTAAGTAAAACCATTGAACTCATTCATAAAAGGATATTTTGTTCAAAACCATGCTAAGTGAATTTTAAAAGCCTTTATGCACATATAAGATCACATACAAGTCAATGATCATTATATCAATTAAGACAAGTGCATATCCAACACAAGACCAACATTATCATATGGTCATATAAACATGAATTGCATCATATTAAGTTCATATCAATATGAATAATTCCAACATAATGTCATAACAATAATTCATATACAAGAGTTCATAATATAAATGCATAGAAGAACCTTACTCACAACCCTTCCCAAGATTGCAAGTGCAATGCTAATGTGAAGGCCCATAACCCCACATAATCAATTAAACCAACCAAGAGAGCATAAACAATGTCTATATTTCATGTATCTTCATATCATGCATTTCATCATCATATAAAGCCATTTATTATATCCTTCACATAAATTCAACATCATGTAAGGTCAACAACATATAAAGTCAACAATTACATTTCATTCATATCATAAGTACATAAGAACAACATCCTAGGAGTTTCCTCAAGGTCAAATTGTGCCTAGTGTATGTAGAGTCTCATACACCTACCAACACTGAGTAGAACCCCTTAAGTCACCCTAGTTAGTGTTCATTTTATTACTTACATTCATTCATTTTACTTTTGGAAAAATCGTCTTATCCAACAATAAATTATGTGATCTAAACATGGAATTTGGTGTCATGAAACCCTACACCAAAAGGAGGTGCTCTACTTTCCACGGTATAACAAAAACATGAACATAACATTCTAGGTGAATCCACTAGCTAGTATTCTTATGGGATAACATAGTTAAGGAACTAGGAGATATATATTTAACCCTCAATAAGGTAATTAGAATTGGAGTCCTCATCCCATAAGAATCATTGTGAACGTACCTTCCCACATTTGGAAGGGACACCTCTCATTTCTAGTTCGCTCGCTGCTAAGATAAAGTCCCTTTT
Source organism: Solanum pennellii (assembly GCF_001406875.1). Taxonomy (NCBI): domain Eukaryota; kingdom Viridiplantae; phylum Streptophyta; class Magnoliopsida; order Solanales; family Solanaceae; genus Solanum; species Solanum pennellii. The sequence continues at coordinate 5,938,088 of NC_028638.1, read as the reverse complement.
TTAAACGTCTGTAAGTCTTTCTTAATAATCATATCTTTATATAAGACATGGGAGACTTAATTATTATATAATCATGTCATCATTCATTAGGTATTGCATGAGAATTTCCTTTCATAACAACTCTTCATTTGTGAGGTCAATACATCATAGTCATATCATAGTAAGGCCTACAAGTGATTAAGATTCAACCTTGTATCATCATACACTTAACATGATCTCACAACTTTACATATTCATAACATGTCATAACATTAATAATCTTCTTAATATATTTACATATTATTCTTAAACTGAACATTATTTTTAAGAATAAGCCATCAACATTGAAGTAAGGAACTCAAGATCATAAAGTCTTACCAATTTGCCTCCAAACACCTCCTTAAAGAACTTAGAGTCAATCCAAAAATATTCATCCATAAATACACTTAATATAATCATATAATAGTAATCTATACAAGAACTATGTCAATTGTATCATCACTAATCAAATCAACCTCAAGGTTAAGGGGAAAAGGGTTCAATCATGAAATCTTCCGTAGAACTAGGTCAAAGACTAAGAACTACAACAATTAACCACTATAACCTAATATATCAATATAAACCAAAGGAATTCAACATTAAATTAATTTGAAAGATCATTTACAAAATTGGAAGAAAATCCAACTTTTTGACATCATTGGAAATTCTGAAGAGCCTCTTGGGGAATGAGATCCCAAGAGTGAATTTTTTCCATAGCTTCACAATCCTTGAATATTGATGGAATAAATATTGAGTATTGGAGCCCTAATCATTCTTGGAGTAGGTCTTCAATGGGGTCTTGGAATAGAGAGAGAAAGTAGAGAGATGTTGGACAAAATTTAGGATAGGGAATAATGGGGTGTAAAGTTGTGTTAATGAGGGTTAACTTTTATTTATTCCCCCTAACTAACTATTAACAACCAATTAACCATTTAAAAATTAATTAAGTAATTAAATAATCAACCCACTTAACACTAAAACTTGGTAGTGAACTCTACCCCAAACAATGAACCCCCGTCCCCGAGCTATCGACCATACGACAGTGCCGTCTTGGATTTTCATCATTCTGGTCCGAGAGTGCATTTTGAGAATTCTTTTGAAAACTTGTAAGTTTCAAAAAATTACACAAGACGATGGAGACTCATTCAAATTATGGCTCGTCATTTGTGCTCGTGGATGCACACTGCCTTAAAGTTGTTTTGGTGGGTCAATGAATGTGTCAACCTCGAGGGCTCTTGGGGGGGAGTCCTTGGGAAGTCATATTTTGCCGTTTGGACCCTATACACACACTCTAATTCATTTTTTATATCTTTTCTCTTTTTCCCCAATTTTCACTAAATTCCAACTCCGAAAACTCTTTCAAAGTTGCCAAGGCACAGTAGCTCACATTTCACATTTCTCCGAACGTCATGGTCGTTTCTTGATGCTTTGACTCAACACTTCCAAATTAGTTGCAATACATTTATTTAGTCTTAGAAACATTCTTCAGAATTTATTTTATCATGTGAGGCTCTAGTATAAGTCATGGACTTTTGAAGTGTTACATCATCTAGATGAATGTGTTGTCTTAATTCTGGTTAGGATTCTTAGAATTAAATGAGGACGATGTTTTGTATCCTACGCTATAAGGTGGTGTGTGGTCTATGAATGATTGTGTATTTTGATCTCTACAGGGTAGCTGGCTCAATACTATGTTGGTTTCCATTATGTGATCATGTTGACCAATGAACACACATACTTCATGCATGCCTATTAGTAGGATAGATTCATGGGGAATAATGAAAGGATAGTTCTCATATATTCACTATTGTCTACTACTATGCATGTAAAGTATATATTTATGAAAGTATGAAAAATGTATCTTAACTAGGATAACTTGATAGGTGAACTAGTATAGGTAAGGATATGGGACTTTGCCTATACATTGCACATGTTTACCTTGATAAAATAGTTCCTAGGGTTGTTTCTCTATGTACATGAGTATGAATGCATGGTTAATCTATGAAAATAAAGTATATATTATGATGTCAAGCATATGATATGATGAAGTATGAATCTGTGTAGTGTCTAAATGTTTTTATGTGAAAGGTTTTATCATATAAGTACGCGCACACACACATGAATTAATGAATGAAGCATGCATTATAATACAGTAAGTATAGTATTTTGAGAGATGTTGTTAATTATACTATTAAGTAGACTATAATATAAATATGCTATGTCCATATGAAAGGATATTCTCACATGAGTTAGGTTGATGAAAGGGACTTCTGATCAATAACCTATGAGTTATGCATATGAGGGGTTGATCTCCTAAACCCTATTTTAGGAAATTTATGTTCATTAAGGCTTCTCAGAAAGGGAACTTAGCTTAGCATCTTGTGAACTTGACGATGAGAACTACCCCTCTTCAAAGACGAAGTCCTATTCACCCTATGTTTTCTCATGAGATGAGGACCTAATTCTAATGGGCATGAAGAGGGTTCAATACATATCTCCTATTTCCTTAAATTATGTTGCCGCCATAGGACTTAAAAAGTGGATGCACCTAAGATGCTATCATGATATTAATATTCCACCGTGGAAAGTAAAGAACCTTTTTTTGGTGTGGGGTTCCATGACACTTAATTCCATGTTTAGATCAAATGGTCTTAATGTCGGTTAAGGATATAGTTTCCCTAAAGTAAATTGGAAAATGGAAGTAAAGTAAGGAACCCTTACTAGGATAACCAAAGGGAAGTTGCTTAGTGTAGGTTAGGGTATGGTACTTTACCTATGCATTGCACAAGTAGCTCTAGAAGGGAGTTGTAGGGAGATGTTCTATATGTATATATATATATATATGTCTCTTATGAATGACATTATGTAATTTATTTATTTGCATGATTATATGTGTGATGTTGGCTTATTGATCATATGATGAAGGTCTTACTTTGTTTGCATGTAGTTGACTATAGTTGTCATGTTGATGTAGGAAGTAGATGATGATGCTTGTGGTCTTTTTGTGAGTTTACATAGTATGTGTGATGTTATGGGGCTTCACATCTATATTGCACTACTAGACTTAGATTGGTATTATGAGTAAGGTTATATGATGTCTTCATTAAATGAAGTTCAAATATGCTATTGTTTACTAGTACCTCATTGTGATGGTATTTGTAGTCTTGACTTGTATGTTGTGTATGAATGAGTATCCTATGTGTTCTATGAAGTATGTTTCTCATATATGAAGTATGTGTCTAATGATATGCGATGCTTCCATGAATGTCAATGTTTGAGTCAATGAAGGTTGTATGAATTTCATCTTGGTGAGCTTATGGTGATGCTTGAGTGTGGATGGTAGAATGGGACACTATTCATTCATTGCACCAAGTATTACTTTAAGGTTACTTTGGGATAAGTGGGTTAAGGTAAAAGAAGATAATGTTATGTGCATGATTGAAGTGCTTTAAAAAATACATATGGCTTTGTGTGTAATCTAGAATAGTATCCATGCCTCTATGAAATATGTGAATCATATGGTATAATTGTGCAAATGTAATAAAGATTCTTTAAAAAAAGGCACTTCACATGATTTCTATGTAAAATGTCCTCTTTAAATACATGATGACCATACTTATTGCATTATCTTATTAATACCATTCTTCTTCATATTATTACACGAAATGTAGGTGATTGATGATTATAGGATATATCTTAAAGTGAAGGGCTTGATACATGTTTCCCAAGCTCAAGAAATGGAACCTTAAGATTCAAGGATTTCCTATGTCTAGTCATTATTCATGTTTATGTAACAGCTTGATTATTATCTTATGTTGCTAAGGGTCGTGTCCCTATTCTACTCTATTGGTTTTGAGTCTAAGATGGCAAAACAGACTTAGAGTCTACTGTATTATTACATTTAATATATATATGAAGTAATGATTCTAGATTATTATTTGCTATGAAAATATTTAAATATCCCGCTAAATTTCCTATGAAAATGCAATGAATGATGTCTATGGGTTTGTACAAGACTTCCGAGAGGTCAAATACACCATATTACTTCTAGGGGGTGGTCCCCAATTGTGAAAAATATGGTATCATAGCATGAGGTTATAAAAGTGATTTTAGGGTCCAAAATCTTATATTGCCACGTATATTAGAGTATTGTTCAGTGGTGGTGAGTTGAGACACATCTATGATAGAGAGGCTATAGGACAATAGAGTTTCACTTTCTTCAATACTCTTGTGTCGTGCCATAGAACTAACTCTCGAAGATTTTTCTCATATGTTTTCTTGTCCGATGGTCTTTTAGACGTGATTTCTTGGATGAGATAATGCCTCATGCTTGAGGGAGAAAATGTGTGTTTTGATACTTGTTTTAGTTTTGTGGCTTGATGAGTATATGTTAAGGTAAATTTGAGATATTTTGATTTGATTCCATTTGTGGCTATATATGTGATTCATGAGAAATAGGATGTTTAGTTGAGGAATTATGATTATGATATGGTTATAACCTGTTAATAGTTTTTATGGTTAAATGGAGTTTCCTTTTTGAATGATAGGTTGATTTATGTTATGCATGATGATAGTATAATGTGATTGTATAGGCTTAAAATGCTTTGGAAAAATGTGGGGAATAATGAATGATGAATGTTGCCTTTGTATATGTGTAACGTTTATTCATTGCCTTGTGTTGATTGGATTCTTTTATATAGGCTTACCTAAGTAGGGGATGATGTTAAGTATGGTCTAAATGGTATTTTTTCTAAGTGATGAGGATCTTCGTTGATCTACCTTACTTATGGACTATGTGCAATTTGTTGAAGTTGATTGTTTGCCTCTTAAGTTTTAATGTTGAGCATGACTACATGCGATTTAAAGATTGTTGAATGTTGAGCTCTTAATGAAATAGAAATGTTAATACCCTGTTATCATTAGGATAAGGATGTTCCTCCTATGAGCATGAGAAGAGCCTATGTTTTTTATGCATTGAATATTGAGTGAATGAAGGTTTCTACTTACTTTTATTATATTGAGTGCATGATGATATGGAGTTGGTATTTCTTGTAAGTTTTGTGCATTTAGTATTTCATGTTTATGTGTTGAATGTTCTAAGATGATCTATGGTTCATTGAGTCCTTGAAAGTTTTTAAAGCGTTTCAAGTGTCATTTGAAGATGAATTTTCCTAAGAGGTGGTAGGGGTATTGCAAGACCCATCAAAATGAATTAAGGTGTCTAGATCCTCATATGTGCCTAAAAAGGTTAATAATATGTTAATGAAGTTATTTTCAGAATGTATAGTTGATTTGAAGTGGTTCGGAGGTCAAACATCCAAGAAAGTCCAAGACGCTCGAAAGTTAGTATTTAGACGTGCTAGTGCGTTCTACTATGACTTAATATATTTTCCGTGTTTTTTGGTCCTAAAATTTATAGGAAAGGTCCTTAACATGTGTCTGAACATATTTCGGTTTGCTACATCTGGCCACTACTCCCCTAGTACCACCCAAAGGTTCCTTGAGGAGGACTTAAAATCAGGCAGCACACCGCTTTAGCGAGATTACACGATATCAAGCAACACTCAGAACGTGAGATGATATATTAGACTAAATTCATATATGTTATGTATATTTTCAAAATGAGAAGCCGATGTAAGATTCCTAAGTGAAGAGTCTAAGCAAGCTCCATATATATATATATATGTATATATATATATATATATATATAAGTGGGTGGTCTATGTAAACCTTAATATGTAAGAAAAGTATTAATTTTCTGCACTTTTGAACCAAAAAAATTGAATGACATTGCTAAGAGGATAGTCTTAGTACTCTCCAAGGACGCTGCCGCTAGTTGAATCTATGGGATACTTCTTTGTGGTGACAATCTTGGTATTAGAGCATGAGGTTGAAGTAATATTGGGGTTGATGTCTCACTAAACCACGTCTACGTAGAGTCTTGTTCATGGGTGTGAAGCACGCCACACCTATGAATGAACGTCTATGTGATGCTTAGGAATTCTCACTTATTGGAAATCTTGAAAGTTGTTCCTTATGAGTTGAAACTCTATGTGTCCCTTCTTCTTCTAATCCTTTTCTTGTGGATATTGGAGATTAATTGTAACACCCCTAAAAAAATTTAAGTGAAAATAAAAGCTAATATTTTTATCCTAAAGTTTGGAAGCCGTAAAATGGGTTATAATGATTTTTGGAGGCAGTGATTAAAGTTTCGTGAAGTTTGGAGGTCAAATATCAATGAACTTCCATGACGTTTGAAAGGTTTGCCTTGAAACTTGTTTGTGTGCCTTAGTGTGTTTTGTCAAGTTTTACGTGCTTGTTTTGGATGAAATTTACGTCATAGGTCTTTAACATTTGTACGACTATATTCAGGTTGGAGTCATCCAGGCAAAACTCCCCAACTACAAACTAAGGGGTCTTTCAGGAGGACGAAATTCAAGAGCCTAAAAGTTGTCAAAACTAGGCCGGAACGACGGTGGCGATCGACCCCCAGTAGGCTGGTTGAATCCCCATCGATGGAGGAATATGTCGACGCGTAGGCGTGGGGCGCTTGAGCTCTATTTTGCTAGCCTTTGACCCAATCCACGGACTAGTAGGACATTACATTTGTTTGGCTACTAGGCGTCCATAGTGGCTGTTGGTGAGACCTACAATTTTCTGTAGGGTCTTCGCCAAGGGAAGGTTGTTTTGGGTTTTCACCTAGCCTTTATAAAACTAGTTTGACGACTTCTTAAGGATATTTTAGAAATTTTAAGTGGGTTTATATGTCTTAAACACTTGAGGAATTCACTTTTCAAAATCAAAACCCGAAACCTCTAAAGAACTCTCTAGAACACCATTGAAGCTTGAAGGGAGATGAAAGCTTGAAAGTTAAATTTTCCATAAATTCTTCTCAATTTTTATTGCCTAGAATCAACTAAGGCATGGTTTTCAACCTTGAATATCTATTCTTCAAGGAGGCAATCTTCAATGTGTTTTTCAAAGAATTCTAAAAAAGATGAACTTCTAAATTGTAATCTAGCCATGGGTTCTTGCATAAAACATTTTGAATCATTGTAATATCATTTAATTGATGTTAATTTGGTTATTTCAGACTAAATATACTATGAACCCATGCAGTTCATGAAATCCTAGTTTTGATTATTTTATATGTGATTTGATTATGTCTCAATACTTCTGAATTCTTGCGTAGTTTGATCAGGGCTATCGAAATATGAAAGAATCATGGTAGTATTGTAAGTAGCATGCTCTTAATTGATGAATTCATATTGTATTATCTTCTATTCGTTGGATATTATGATTATTGGATTGAATTGTTGACAATGGCTATTGGTAAGAGCGTTTGTATATTGAGTTGGTTCAATTGGCTATTAATTAGAGTTGTGAGATTTAAATAGTAGTATGCTGACCTAACCTTCTCTATTTTTTCTATTATAGGTCTTAGATGATGATGATATTATGTATAGTCTTCTTATGGTGGCGGTGTTTATGTGCTATACTTGTCAACAATGTTACCTCGTCGGCATTAATTTATGAATTGTGAAACAATGTGGCCTCGTCTGCATTACCTTATGTATTATGGCTTTATCATTTCATAATTTTAATATGTAAGTGTTGTGAATTTCTTTCTTACTTATGTATGTATGTGGATTCAAAACATGAGTTCTTCTAGTTGATAATGTGTATTTCTAGTATGCTATAGTGAAGTAATTATGTGTATTACATGATGTTGAAGTATGGTAATTCTTGATGGATTATATAAGACTTGTGATAACTTAGACTGATGATGGTACAATAGTGAATAGGGTGACCTATAGATGACACTAGTTATTCCTATGTGCTTCTTGGATGATATGCTTGATGTGATATGCTGAAGTATGTGTGTGTCATGATTTAGTAGATTTATGTTCCTTACTTGATACATGTAAAATGTGAAAATGAGTTCTAGAAGTAGTATGCTAAAGATTCCTAGTATTGTATGTGTGATTGACATATGACCTTGAACATTGTTAAGAAGGTGGTTTATGTGGAACCTTCATCCTAGATGGAAGTTTATGATATCCTTGAAGTTGAAAGTCGTAATGGTATTCTTCTTGTGTAAATGGTGGACTTAGGGTTGATTGGCTGGAACAACATGAAGTTATCCATAGGAAAGTGATGGAGTTATCCTCTTAATCATTGTAGGTAGCCTTAGTTGACTCTCTTTGGTAAGGTGTAATATGATTGGGTTGTGAACTAGATATGAAACCTCTTCATATACTCCATTATTGAAATATTCAATGAGAACAAAGGCTTACAACGAGTGAGTATACTTTGGAAGTTTTTCTAACTAAGAAGACATTAGAGAACAATGAAACCCTCGATATTCCTTAACCATGTGCCTATATGGGATGTGCCCTACTTCTACCATTGGCAAGTAGAACAACCTCCATAGGAGTAGCTTCATGACTGCGAATTCCATGAATAGCTAGTATGGTCTGTAGGTTATTTCCTTTTCTCATCATACGGGATACCTGCTAGTATTGGAGAAGTTCTATGAAGTTTAGGTTGTGGTATGGGAGCTATCTAGACATTACACAATTAAATTTTGAAGATGTTAGTGTTGGAGTTCCTAGGTCTTCTCCAAGACCATTATTTGAATGTACATAAATGTTGAATGTCTCTTAATGAACTAATTAAGATAATGACTTAAGTTAAAAAACATGTTAATGATTAAGTACTTGCCTAGAGTATTTTTATGGATTGTCTAGTTAAGGTGAGGAGGGGGAATAGGAATGGTCTCTCCATGTCTTACATACGGAAGTCTTAAGAATATCTCCAGATAGGAAAGTTAATTGATAAAATAGACACCATCGAAACNATTGTCTAGTTAAGGTGAGGAGGGGGAATAGGAATGGTCTCTCCATGTCTTACATACGGAAGTCGTAAGAATATCTCCAGATAGGAAAGTTAATTGATAAAATAGACACCATCGAAACTTAGGTAGTCTTAAGGATTATTTAAGTAAGCTTGGAGAGGGTGTATGGGTAGTCTCTTCTTTAATTACATAAGTAAGTATTATGATAACCTTTGGGAGGAGAATGTCATATCATATGCTATTCTTTGTTATATAGTTTACTTTGAAGTCCCTGTAATGTTGCTATAAATTGGATATGACTTGGACTGTTTTTAAATATTATGCTTGGTGTTTAAATGTGATTCTTATACTTTTAATATGATGTTTTATCTAAAAGAGTGTATTTTTAATTTAAATTTCAATTTCTCATGATTTTATGTATTATGTCATACTTAGTACATGCATTGTACTTATTCCATACATTTTGTCTATCTCTAGAGGTGTATGTGGAAGGTGAGAGGCACCTTGAAGCAATACTTGGAAACAAGGACTCTTTCAAAAAAAGTTGCGGCATGTCCTCAATTGAATCAAGGATATAACTATGTTTAGACTTCTTTATTCAATGTATTTTAATAGACTAAGTATTTCTATAAATCGATTGTATGGGTCGTGTCCCAGGTATTCTTGAGTCTAAGATTAGTGTATGTTGAGACATAGTATTTCCTTTGGTTTTATATAAAAGAAGTTTTGAGAGATTAATAGTGTGAAAAGTTTTAATTACCAACTAATTTTCATACATATATGCAATGAATGATGTCAAAGGACTTGTACAAGACCTCCGAGAGATCAGGTATGCCTCTGTCGCACTCCGAGAACATCATATCTTCTATGGTGTACTCTCAGGATGTGACATGAATACTAGAAGGATGGACAGAGGGAGACTGGAGGAAGATTTGGCTAATGCGGGAGTTCCTCCCCAAGGCAATCAAGTCTCTCCAGAGGACAATGAAGTGGCTCCACAAGAGAAAGCTTCAGCCATTCCTCCACCTATGACGGATGGAGAGATAAGGTCGACATTTTTGACTTAGGCTCAAGCTATGACTACATGAGATCATGAAGTAGCCACTCACGCTCAAGCAATGGCGGCTCAAGCGAAGAGGGAGGTTGGATCCCGTGTTCAACAAAATGCTAGTACCATGGCTTCCTGCTTGAGGGAATTCACTAGGATGAACCCTCATATGTGCTTTGGGTTGAAAGTGAACAAACATCCCCAAGACTTAATTGATGAAGTTTACAAAAATTTTTATGCCATGGGGTTGACTTCAAATGAAAAGGCCTATCAAGCTTCGTATCAACTCAAGGATGTAGATCAGACATAGTATTTCAAGTGGAGAGACGATAGGGCCTTGAGAGCAGGTCCTATCACTTGGGAGGTGTTTAGAATGGATTTCCTTGATCGTTTCTATCATAGAGAGAAAAGGATGGTTAAAGTGGAAGAATTCATCAACCTTCATCAAGGAGGTATGAGTGAGCAAGAGTACTCCTTGAAGTTCACTAAATTGTCCAAATTTGCTCTTTCCTTGGTGTCTAACCCAAGAGATGAGATGACTTACTTTTTGATGGGAGTTTATGATGATTTGGTTTAAGAGTATAGTTCGGAGATGCTACATGAGAACATGGATATTTCTAGGTTGATGTCTGATGCTCAACTAGTTGAAGAGACTAGAATCAAGAGGAAGAATAGGGAGTTCAAGAGGGCCAATTATTAAGAGGGAGCTACTTCAAAGGGTAGGCTTGAGATTCAAGAAAACCCTAGGTTCAAGATGAGGGTTTACAACTGTGATCCTTCCAATTTAACTAAGGAAAACACGTATAGGGTGTCTAACCCTAGGTCCCAAAAGTCATAAAGTGGAAATTCACCTACCAAGAAACCTACTTGTTCCAAGTGTGGTAACAAGCATTAGGGTAAGTGTTTAGTTTGGATGGAAAATTGNCCCTAGGTCCCAAAAGTCATAAAGTGGAAATTCACCTACCAAGAAACCTACTTGTTCCAAGTGTAGTAACAAGCATTAGGGTAAGTGTTTAGTTTGGATGGAAAATTGCTTTGGATGTGGTAAGAGTGGCCATGCAGTTAGGGATTTCCCTAATGTGAGAAGTCAAGAGAATGGGAATGGTTAAGCTCAAGCTAGTGGTTCTAGTTCCGACGCTCCAATGAGGAATAATTATTATGCTCTCCACTCTAGGGGTGAACAAGAAGAGTCCCCTAATGTGGCCATCAGTATATTACAAGTCTTCTCTATTGATATTTATGCTTTACTTGATCCCAGTGCTAACTTATCATTTGTAACTCCTCTAGTAGCTAAAAAGTTTGATGATCTACCTAATATTTTGGTTGAACCATTTTCGGATACAACCCCGGTGCGCGACTCCGTTGAGGCTAGAAGAATAATTAGCAGTTGTTCTATATATATTCCCAATAGAGTTACATGGGTGTATTTAGTAGAACTTGATATGGTTGATTATGATGTAATTTTTGTAATGGATTGTCTCCATGCTTATTTTGTTCCATTGATTGTCAAACAAGAGTGGTTAATTTAAATTTTCCTAATAAACCCATCTTACATTGGAAGGGGGTGACTTAATTTCTAGAGGTCGTATAATTTCTTGCTTAAAATCTTGCAAAATGATCTCTAAAGGGTGTCTTTACCATATTGTAAGAGTAAAAATCTTAAGTCAAATATTCCTCCTATAGACTCGGTTCGCATAGTGAAGGACTTTAAAGAAGTCTTTCCCGATGACTTGCCTGATATTCCTCCTGAGCGAGAAATAGACTTTGGTATTGAGTTTGTACCGGATACCAATCCTCTTTCTATTCCTCCTTACCAAATGGCTCCGGCGGAATTGAAAGAGCTAAAGAGTAAAATCAATGACTTATTAGACAAGGGTTTCATTCAACCTAGTATTTTACCTTGGGAAGGTCCGGTGTTATTTGTTAAGAAGAAGGATGGGTACCTTAGGATGTGCATTGACTATCTCAACTAAATAAGGTCACCATTAAGAACATGTATCATCTACCTCGGATTGACGACTTGTTTAATCAACTCCAAAGGGCAAGCTACTTTTCTAAGATTTACTTGAGGTCGGGGGTATCACCATCTTTGGGTGGGAGGTGAGGATGTACCTTAAATGGCATTTCAAACTAGGTATGGTCACTATGAGTTCCTGATAATGTCCTGTTGTCTCATTAAAGCCCGACGACTTTTATGGACCTCATGAATAGAACGTTTCGGAATTACTTAGATTACTTTGTCATTTTCTTCATTGACAATATATTCATATATTCGAAGAATAAGGTGAATTAGAGGACCGTTTGAGAGTTGTGTTACAAGTCTTTAAGTAACACCAACTATTTTCCAAATATAGCAAGTGTGAATTTTTGTTGAGATCGGTGGCGTTTCTTAATCATATCATCTGAAGTGAGGGTATAAAGGTAGATCCAAAGAAAACTGAGGGGGTTAAGAATCGTCCTAGACCATTGACTCCAACTTACATTAGAAGATTTTTGGATTTAGCCGGGTACTATAGGAGGTTTGTGGATAGTTCTGCATCCATTGCTTCTGCTTTGACTACCTTGACCCAAAAGAGTGTGAAATTTGAGTGACGGAGGCATGTGAAAGAAGATACCAAATTTGAAATAAGCTTATCTCCAATCTGGTGTTGACTTTACTGGATGGTATCAAGGGTTTTGTGGTACATTGTGATGCATCCTGAGTGAGTTTGGTTTATATTGTTATGCAACATGGGAAGGTAGTAGCCTACGCCTCTAGGCAACTAAGGGTACATAAGAAGAATTATCGAACTCACGATTTTGATTTACGAGCCGTAGTTTTTGATTCGAAAATATTGAGGCCTTACACATATGGTGTTCATATGGATGTGTATACCAACCATAAGAGTTTTCAATATGTGCTTACTCAAAAAATATTTAAATCTCCAAGGAAGAAGATGGTTGGAACTATTGAATGATTATGACATGAGTGTTCTCTAAAACCTCGACAAGGCCAACGTGGTTGAGGATGCCCTAAGTCGTATGACCATGGGTAATTTTTCCCTTTTAGAAGAAGGGAAGAATGACCTAGTGAAAGATGTTCATAGANGTTCTCTAAAACCTCGACAAGGCCAACGTGGTTGAGGATGCCCTAAGTCGTATGACCATGGGTAGTTTTTCCCTTTTAGAAGAAGGGAAGAATGACCTAGTGAAAGATGTTCATAGATTGGCTACATTGAGTGTTTTATTGGAAGATTCCCCCAATGGTAGTTTTATGGTTCATAATAAGTCCGAGTCATCATTAATGGTTGAGGTGAAGTCTAAGCAACATCTTGACCCAATATTGATTGGTTGAAGAAATTGGTACTTAGCAAGTTGAATGAGTCGTTCTCCCTAGGGGGTAAGGTACGCTTAGGTACTAAGGTAGATTGTATGTACAAGATGTTGATAATTTGAGGGGAAGGGTGTTAGAAGAAGCTCATGGTTCCTGATGATGTATTTATCCGAGTGCCACAAAAATGTATTGCGATCTTGGAGAGGTATATTGGTGGTATGGTTTGAAAGGGCGCATAGCGGATTTTGTATCCATATGTCCAAATTTCCAAAAATTTCAAGCCGAGCATCTAAATCCTAGTGGTGTAATCCAAGAAATGGGTGTTCCTACTGGGAGTGGGAAGAAATTAATATGGACTTTGTTGTTGGGTTTCCTCGAACCGGTGGCAAAATCACTTAATATGGGTTTTAGTGGATAGATTGACGAAGTCCACTCACTTTATAGCTGTTAATTCTACTTATACGATGGAGTATAATGCAAGAATATACATTAATGAGATTGTAAGTCTTTATAGGAATTTCTTCATCCATCATATCTAATGGAGGATCTCAATTCACATCTCGTTTTTGGAGATCTTTCCAAAGAGGATTGGGTTTATAGGTAAAGCTTATCACCGCTTTTCATACCAAAAATGGATGGTCAAGCGGAGTGTACTATTCAAACCCTATAAGACATGTAATGACTTGTGTTGTTGATTTCAAAGGGAAGTGGGACAATCAACTACCGTTAATTGAGTTCTCTTATGATAATAGCTACCATTAAAGTATTTCGATTGCTCCATTTGAATCACTATATGGAAGGGGATGTAAGTCTCCAATTAGGTGGTTTAAGGTTGTTGAATCTTCACTTCTTGGTTCCAAAATAATCTATGAAGCTTTTGAGAAGGTTTCGGTGATAAGAGATAGGTTGAAAATATGCCGACAATAGAAGAAGAGATCTTGAATTCGCAGTAGGTGATATGCTGTATTTAAAGCTCTCACCTTTGAAAGGGGTGATGAGATTCTACAAAAACGGAAAGTTAAATCCCATTTATATGGGTCTCAATTATGTTTTGAAATGGGTCAGAATTCCGTATTAGTTGAAATTTCCTAGTGAACTATCTTCGATTCATACAGTATTTCACGTCTCCATGCTAAAGAAGTGTATTAGTGATCCCGTATCCATTCTCCCTATTTTAGACATAGGTGTGAATGAGACTCTTTCCTATGAAGAGGTTCCGGTTGAAATTCTAGACCGCCAGGTCAAGAAGTTGAGGAACAAAGAGGTGGCCTCCATTCAAGTCCTACGGAGAAAGCACCTAGTTAGGGGAGCAACATCGGGGGCCGAGGTCGACATTAAGTCCTGTTATTCTCATCTTTTTTCTTAAAATTCTAGCAAAAGTTAAGGTTAGTAATAATCCTCTTAAAAATAATGAATAAAATTGAATTTGGCTTGTTTGCTAAAATATGCATATTATGGTAGAAGTTCATATTAAAATGAATTTTTTTGCAAATATGCTCTTTGGCTTAAATTGCAGTTATTTGTGATTCTGTGTGTTGCCTTCATGAAATGGTGTTGAGTATTTTAATGTATTGAAAGAAGGTTGTCGCATAAGTTATTCTTGTCGTTATGTGAGCGCATGTTGTTATTAATAAGGTAGTTCCTAATGTTGTGATGTTGAGCTCTTATATGTGGTTATTGATGTTTTGATTTGCTATGTATAGTGCCATGACTATATGTTCAATGGGGTTGTGAAGCACTACTTTGAGTTGTAACTCATGTTGATTATATGTTTAGTGGTTGGGCTCCTAGTATTGAGTCTATCGTTTCCCCACAAAAAATATAGTTTCATTCGAGGACTTATATTCCTAAGTGGGGATCACTATGGAAATGTAAGACGTAATCAAAATCCTCACATGATGAACTAGTCATGTTAACAGTGTTTTAAGACCTAAAATTGTCACGACTCGAGAGTACACCCTAGATGATATGGTATTCTCAAATTACAACTCGGCGTACTTGACCTATAGGAAGTCTTGTACAAGCCCTTGAACATCATTCATTGCATATATATGAAAAATGCATTGAATTAAAGCTTTTCTTTCAAAAATATAATGCGCAAGACATTTCATTAAACGTCTAACATATGTCTCATAAACCATCTATGGCATCATGAGTACAAAAATCTTGGGTCACAACCCATAAAAGTCTAAAAACATAAAGGACAACGTAGTACTGATGTCCTCGGATACTATGATGACTCACCAATCTTCTTTACTTGGAAGCCTTGAATCTCTACCCTTGAAAGCCAATCGATACCCTCAAGACCCTACATGTATAACATGTAGACAATATGCGTTAGTACGATATGTGCTAAGTATGAAAACTATCACTAACATAAGATATATCAAAGGGTTAGTCAATAAGAGAAATAACCATAAGAGATAAAGACATAAGCATTACATATACGTCATAAAAAAACTAAATCATCTTAAAACACATAATAACACATGCTTACTTACTTGTCCTTCTTACTCAAGTGAACTACATCACAAGTTACCTCTTTAAGACCCCCAAAATGAGTTAGGGTGTCTAGAAACTCACATGTTCCTATAAGCTTGTTAACATGTGTATATAGTGTTTTAATGTATGCATGATTTATTTGAATTCATTTGGAAGTCAAACGTCCAAGACGTTCGAAAGTCCGCCCTTGAGACTTGCATGTGGGACATGAATGTGCCAACCATGTTTGGATATGTTGCGAGTGTTTTTCGGAGAAACTGATGTTGGAGGTCCTTTACATGTGAAGTTTTATATTTACATTTGAAACATCCATTTACGACTCCCCGAGGGCTATACAAAAGGCCTCAAATAAGACCCAAACTCTTTCAAGACACTGCCTTAGAAGTGTCTACCAACGACCCTCAATAGAAGGCCGTAGGTTCACCTACGCCCCGTCGATGGTGAGGCTTTTTTTGGGACTTAGCCTGTTGAAGTATCAAGGCAGTTTTAAAACCCCATACCCAAACGACGGCCTGCAGTATGGTCCGTCAATGGACCTAGTGGGCATCGATGGGTCTATCGATGCAGGCTGCAACAATTGCCATGCACGCTTCTTTCATTAAGGGGTGAATGGAAAATTCACCCAACGTGCTAAAATGACCCTAGTTGGTTTATTTGGTTATATTTAGGTATATTAAGTTGTCTAAAATTGTGACCACCCCATTCCCAATCCATGATTCAAAATTAGACTTCCCTTTCCCAAAATAGCCTCTCTAGAAACATCCATTAGAGATGAAGCTCAAGAACAGTTGGGAGCTTGGATTCACATGGATTATTCATCAAGTTTCAGTGGTTTTCTTCTACAATAATGTATGGTGATCCTTCATTTTATAGATAACCTTTTTCCTAGAAAGTTCTTCTCAATGTTTTCAAAGAGAATATATGATCAAACCTCTTATCTTTGCACTCTAGACATGGGTTATTTTTTCAAAACATTTTTAATGTCTTCCTCATGATGAATTTATGTTGAAGTATTTGTTGTAACATGAATTTCAATCCAATTGCATGATGAACCCATGCTCCTTTCAACCTTTCATTTTAAACAATGTATGGGTGTTGTTATTTTTATCTTATGTAAATTGAATTGTGATTCAATTATGTTAAAATACTTATATGTACTGCCTATTATATGTATTGATGGTAATTGTTGATGAGTGATCCATGTGGATCAAGGTTTTATGGTTTGAATAAAATTAGCATGTATTTTGGTTATGATGATTTTGAGGTTATGAGTATTATAATTTCATTCAATTATGTTAAGGTGATGATTAGCTACTGCCTATGATCAAGGTGATAGTGAATTATGTGTTGTTCATCCAATATGGATTGATTCTTGAAGACTTTATCTCTACTTTGTATCGTTGGTTAATGTATAATATTCATTGTAATGTCGACTCTATAGTGTATGAATGTTGGATTTCGTTTATGTAAAGATACATGCTGCTACAACCTTATATTGAAATTGTTGAGGAATTGTTTGTATAAATCATGGATGATCAAAGAAAGGGAGTTTTGGTGAGGATGATCAACATTCCTCCAATTCAATATATTGATGATGTAGTGTACTTGATATGATCTTGATCTTGTTATGATTAATGCATGATTAAGATTTTGTTAGTGTACCTTTAACTACTGCCCTTGATATGAATTGTTGACGAAATATGGGTATTGACAAATGATGATCAAAGGTTGCTAAATTGGAAAGAATGGCTCTTTCTCTCTACTTTTAGATAGAATTGTTAGTTGATGAAGCCTTGTATGGAATTGTGTGATATGATCCACTTATGGTGCCGGTATTTACTTTCTTGTTAATATATATCTTATGTGATCATGGCCTCAAAGGAGATTTTGAAGTCTCATGCCTAGTCTCCTATTCTAATTGTGATATAGGTTGTATGACTATTTTATAAGCATATGGATAGCTATGTTAGGGATATGTTTAGGTGCTACCATTGAAGAGTTATAATTGTTAGTAATCCCTTACTTATGTACCTCTATATGACTGTGTTTAAGGTGAGGAGTCTTAAAAGTAGTGATGTTGTTTTGTCTCCTATGGTATCATGTACTGTGTGGTCTATGCTTGAAGGTGTATTGTTGTCCAGAGAGGGTGGCTGCCTCAATGTGTTGTTGATAACCATTATGTGATCATGTTGACCATGTACACACACTTACATATTATGCATGCTTACAAGTAGTATAGGTCCATGGTTTCTAATGAAAGGTTATTCTCATTTGAACTAATGGATACTACGATGCATGTAAAGTATATGTACCTATCAAGTATGTGATGCATCATTAACTAGGATGACTGGATGTGTGTACTAGTATGGGTAAGGGTATGGGACCTTGTCTATGCGTTGCACATGTCTTCCTTTAATGGATAGTTCCTAGCCTTGATTTTCTATTTATATGAATATGAATGCATGATTTTGTTAATGTATGAACATGTGTGGTCTTAATGTGTTGTGTGAAAGGATTGCTCACATACCTATATACATACACACATTAATGATTATCTATTAAATTGGAGAGCCTTGAAAGTTTTGTGTGACATCCGGGAGCACCCCCTAGAAGTAACATGGTGTACTTGACCTCTCGGAGGTCTTATACAAGCCCATAGTTTAATTCATCGAATTGTTGTAGGTAAATTTAAATTGAAAACTTTTCATATGCATAAACTTTACTTCATATATATATATATATATATATATATATAATATCATGAGTAAATATTCACACCTTAAGTCTTTTTTCCATCGTAGACACCACATCATAAGAGTACAATAGGGACACAACCATCAAAACATAATGCATAAGTAAACTTATACACTTTACAGTAAAGACATGACTTAGGAATCCTTGAACTTAAGGATCCCTTTCCTTGATCTTGGGATCATATATAAAGATCCACAATCCTATATACATCCTTTTAGAATCTAGAACCTACACTTTGTGTAAAAAGTCGAGAAGAATGGAGTTAGTACAAGAATGCACAAAGTATGACAACCATGCAAAAACATGCATTTAAAAGGGACATTTTCTTTAAATCATACTTCATGCCTTTTCGAGTAAATCTTCATAAAACCATTATATAATAGAATTTATATCATTTACATACTTCATATATACATATTCAAAGGCCAAACATCATATAAAATAACATATAGAATTTAAGGAACATTTGAGGTCACTTTACAGTGAGCTCTTTTCTGTTTATAGTAAGCATTTTTCTCTAACAATGAACATCTTTCTTTTGACTTCCTAATCTCCCTTGTAACCCTCTGGTGATACTTGGTGCAATGCTTCAACTTAATTCCACAAGGTATCATTTATACAACTTATATAGACAACACATACCCTCATAGAAGTATAATACATGAAAGAAACACTTAGGCCAAGAAATAAGAACATTACAGTAAACTCTTGTCATTATGCATATATACTTTTGCTTCATATCAAACCTTATGATACCTTACTCATAATCCCAATATAAATCTACTATTGCAATGTACAGGTGAAGNATATCAAACCTTATGATACCTTACTCATAATCCCAATATAAATCTACTATTGCAATGTACAGGTCTTCCCCTATAACCTCACACATACTTAGTAGACCTATCATGAGACAACAAGACTTAACATATCCTTCATGTACCACACACAATACTATAGTCAACCAAGATACACTTCAATATAGGGCCTTAGTCACATATTCATATTAGAAATTCATGTCATACATATCCTATCATCATTATAAACTAACACATTGTCATGCAGTTGAACCAGAAACATAGACACATGCATTAGAAAACCTTCCTAGGACTTCCCTCAAGTGACACTTGTGCAATGCATAGGTGAAGTGTCATACCCCCACCTACACTAAGCAACTACCCTTTACTTATCGTAGTTAGGGTTCTTACTTTACTTCAATTGTCCATTTTACTTTAAGGAAACTATATCCTTAACTAATAATAAGACCATGTATGCAAAACATGGAATTTGGTGTCATCCCCTTACACCAAAAAAGGGTGTCTTATATGCCAAGGTAAGACATGAGTATCACTCTAGTATATTAGGTGATATCATTTTCTAGATTCTATCAGGCAACGTAGTTATGGAACTTGGAGGAATCATCAAAACATCACTCTAACACCCTTTTTATGTCATGAGGATCATAGGTTATAGATTAGAAGTCCTTTTATCAACCTATATCATGTGAGAAAACCATTCACATGGACATAACATATGTAAGCATCTATCACATTTAGGGTACTCTTGAGAACAACATTAAAGAGACCGTCTATAGACTAGATCATCATTGATGTGTGTGTTACATACAGATGAGCAAACCTTTCATATAACACCTTTCGACCACACCTGTTCATACTTCACTTCATTGATGCATAGGTGTATAAGTGTTACTATATGAGCCATGCTTTCATATAAACACATTTAGACACTAGGTATAATCATACTTCATGATACCACACACTTCACATTATAACATCAAAGACATGTTCATAACATAACCATGCATTTATATCCATGTACATAAGAGACCAAACCTACGAACTATCCTATTAAGGTGCACATGTGCAATGCATTGACAAGGTTCCATAGACTTACCCATACTAGTACACCTTTCAAGTCATAATATTTAAGGAAACACATATCATACTTTCATAGACATAAACTTAACATGCATAGTAGTAGACACTAATGAGTATGAGAACAACCTTTCATTAGACACTATGATCCTATACTACTTGTAAGCATGCATGTAGAGTTAGGGTGTGTATACATTGGTCAATATGATCACATCATGTCTATCAGCGAAACATTGAGGCTGCCACCCTCTTAGTACCACAATTCCACAATGAATCATAGACCACACAACACATAATAGCATAAGAGGCAAGCCAACGTCATATTACACTTAATACTCCTATCTTTGCTATTCATGCATTCACATAGGGGTGCATAGGTAGGGATCATCATTCATTAATATTTAATTTATGGCATCACCTACACATAAACCTAACATAATCATTCTCCTGCTCATAACAGTAGTAACATAACCTATATTCACAACTATAGTAGAAGACTTGGCATAAGTTATACATAAGGTGATCATCATAACACACATTCAAATATTCATAAATTTGACTTCAAGGCCATGGTCAACACATATATAATGACAATAAAGTAAAAACCACCACCATAAGATGACCATACCACACAATGCCATACAAGGCATCATCTACAATACTATAGAGAAGTAAAAGAGTAGAGCAATTCTTACCAATCCTTTGCCTTTGATCATCAATGAACATTGATACTCTTTCATAAACAATTCAAGTATAGGGAAGTATGCAAAGTACCATAATCATAATAGAAATCATGTGTCGCTACAAGATCATACTACAATCTAATACAATACATCACACACACACACATATATACATATATATATATATATATACACACACACACACACACACTAGGAAGTAGATAGTGATAGATCATCAACATATTTCCCTAGTCTTGTTCATCAATCATATTTGATCAATAATATACTTTTAGAGCATTAGTTAAACATATAGAACATTATCGCCAAAACATGTTTCATCCACCCTAGATTATAGATCACAACATATACATTACTCTACCAAGTCTATAGGATCTAAGAACCTAATTCAATATTTACCAATTCAATGGTTATCTATTCATATTAGATTAATTATACCTTATTATCATTTCATTATACATATAGGACGTAGCAAAGGACAATTCACCATGATCGAGTAACAAAATAACCATCCTAACTTCAAGATTACAAGTTACTACATGATAAACTAGAGGAACCTATATCAATTCATACCTAGCCCTCTTTACTTTGATCATACAAGATTTATACCCACAATTCAACCATGATATTACCATAATACAGTAGCTACAAGAATCTAACATAATCAAATTTCACTTTTATACATTTAAACATCAATGTTATAGTGAATACATAGTGATCTAAGCAAGCCTTATTCAAATGTTCATACATTGGTTCACATGGATAATTCATCAATGATTTACCATCAATATACATACTAGACAGTATACATAAGCATATTAACATAATTGAATCACAAATCGATATGCATAACATCAAGATCATAAAGCCATATATAGGCTAAAATCGACTTTGTGAAAGAGCATGGGTTCATCATGCAATTGGATTGAAAATCACGTCCAAATCAGTAGATAATCATCAATACATTCATATTATGCTTTTGAAAATAATTTAAGAAAGAACTCATTGCTAGATTGAAGAAGAAGGGATATGATCATGGAACTTCTTTGAAAACATTGAGATTAACTCTCGAAGAGAAAGGTTACTTAGAGATGATGGATCACCATACCTTTATTACAAGAAGAATACACTAAAATTTGATGAACAAAATCAATGAAGAAATTCAACCATATCATCAATATTACCGTTATTTAAAGAATCTTGACAAATTTTGAATTTTCTTGAATAGAGTCTTCTACTTTAATTTTATTTAGGTTTTGTCCTAGGGTTTGAGAGAGAAGAGAATGATGAATTTAAAGATGGAATTAGAACTATTTAGGGATTTATAGGACTTGTGAAATCCTTTTTATTTATGTTTTCCAAGTGGAAAAGTAGAGGAAAATTACCTTAAAAACTATTTTCGCGCGACCAAAACGGAACTACTCTATACAATTCACTTAAATGGTGATAACTTTTTACTGGAAAACTAGATGGATGCGAAATTCGTAGAGTTTAAAAGAGATTCAAATAACTTTAATTTCATAGTTTATTGCTCATGTAGTTCTTTATATTCTAAGATATATGCTAATTTCAAGGCAAACCTTTCAAACGTCATGGAAGTTATTGGACGTTTGACCTCCAAACTTCACAAAACTTTACACACTACCTATAAACACTATAATAACTTATAAAAGGACATCATAAGCTTTTAAAACACACATAAACTCTTATACACTGCCTCAATACCACATTATAACTTATTTGAGGAGTTGAAAACATTATGACACAAGCGTTAGGATTTAGTTCCACCTAACTAATTTTTAGGATCTTATAGTGGGTAAAGTGTTCCCTAAACTATATGGTGCTTTACATATGCTATGTTTATGGGAAAAGACTTCGCTCATGATTTAGGTTGATGAACTCTCATATATGACCTATGAGCTAAGCATATAAGCAGTTAAATATCCTAAGACTACATTTTATTAAGTAAAGATAATAAAGACTTTTAATAAAGGGAACTTAGCTTAGCAGTGAGAGAACTTGAATGTGAGGGTTGTCCCTTCCCAATGTGGGAAGGTAGGTTCACCATAATTCTCATGAGGTTGATAAATACAATGTCTCAATAGGCATAAAAAGGGTTTCCATATATACCTCCAAGTTCCATAAACTATGCTTGCCCCGTAGGATCTAGTAAGTGATATCACTTAGTATGCTAGCATGTGTTGCTGTTCTACCTTTGCTAGGTAGAGCCCTTTCATTGGTGTAAGGCTCTACAACACTAAATTCCATGTAGCACCCATGGTCTTAGTGTCGGTTAAGGCTATAGTTTCCCTAATGTAAAATGGACAATGGAAGTAAATGACTAGGACCTTAACTAGGATACCAAAGGGTAGTTTCTTAGTGTAGGTGGGTGTATGGGACTTCACCTTTGCATTGCACAAGTAGCTCTTGAGGGAGTTCCTAGGAAGGTGTTCTAATGTATATGTCTATGTTTATGTTTCTTATGCATGCCATTTTAGAGTTGTCTACTTGTTGTGATTAAATTCATGATATGAGTCTATATGATGTTGTCTTATCCTTATGTGCATAATGTTTGTCTTATTGGCTATATGAATGAAGATCCTACTTGGGTTAGATATAGTTTACTATAGTATTATGTTTGATCTGTGAAGTACATGCTATGATGCTTGTGGTCTTATGATAGGTTTACTAAATATGTGTGAGGTTATGGGGCTTCACATGTATAATGTTCGATGGACTTAGATTAGGATTGTGAGTAAGGCCTTATTTTAAGGGTAATGTAAACTATGTGCCTTGTTATATAAAATGGTTCAATGAATGAATGTGTGGACTTGAAAGGTTGTAGGTATGGTTTCCTTGTGGCTTTTAGGTGATGCTTGAGTATGGATAGTGTTATGGGACATTATTTATACTTTACACAAAGTGTCACTAGAGTGTTATTTGGAATCATTAAGGAGTTAGAATAAAATGGGTTCACAGTAAATGGAAATAACATTAATGTAAATGGGTCAAAATGTGACATAAATTCTATCATTCTATGCGTGATCTTATGTGTTATTACGACCATGTTATATGTCTAAGTGAAGTATTTAAGTTTTATAATTATTAATGTATCAAGTTTTCACAAAAAGACATGATGCATGATTTCAGGTAAAATGTCTTTTTTTAATGCATGTTTTTGCATGGTTGCCATACTTACTGCATTCTTGAACTAACTCCATTCTTCTCTACCATTTTATACAAAGTGTAGGCTATGGATGCTTAAAGTATTACTTTCATGTTTAGGAGCTTGATATGTGATTCCCAAGCTCTAGGAAAGGAATCCTTATGTCCAAGGATTTCCTAAGACTTACTTTACTGTAAAGTCTTTTAATAGTATACTTATGATTTATGTTTTAAGGGTCGTGTACCTAATGTACTATAATTATGATTAGTCTAGCATGGAAAAATGAGAATTAAGTCTTTAACTATGCATTATGATATTATATATATAATGGAAGTTGTAATACCTCCAAAATGACATAGGTAAATCTAGAGCCTAACATAGTTTTCCTGATTCTCTAAGTTCCTAAAATGGTCTATAATGTGGTATTGAAGCAATGTCATAAGTTTTAGGATATTTGGAAGTGAAACGTCAAGGGACAACTAAGACGTTTGATGATTAAGTCACCTATGTTCCTCATGTATGGGTATGTTCCAATATGTCTGTTACATGCCCTTATGAGGTCCTTATATGAGTTAATATAGTTTTTATAGGTATTGTGTCAAGTTTCATGAAATTTGGAGGTCAAAGGTCCATGAATGTTCATGACGTTTGAACGGTTTGCCTTATAACAACCTTGTGTGTCTTGACATGATTCGGTGAGTTTAACGCATTTGTTTTGGATGAAATTGGTGTGGGAGGTTCTAAACTCGTATACGAACATATTTGGGTCATAAACATCCGTGAAGACATCCCAAGAACCATCCAAGAGTCTTTTAGGAAGGACTTATGTTGGTGGCCAAAATTGCCGAAGGTTGTCCCACATGTGGATGGCAAACAACAGCCAGTGTCCTCGTTGACGCCCCGTAGGTGGTGGCATCGATGGGTACTAGAATAGGGAGCATAATATACCTTTTTAAGGCTCAGTACCAAACGATGACGACCAGCACGGGCCAAACAATTAGATGATGCCTATTAGGTGTTGTCCGTCGATCATGTCTGCTTTCCTGTACAACGTACTACAATAATTAGCGATGAAGTTGTAAATTCACCCCATATTCAAATAAGACTTTGGGAGGTTACTTAAGATTACTTCGGATATTGTAAACATGTTTAAAATCCTTTAACACATAGAATAATTCATTCTTAAAAATCAACACCCAAAAATCCCTTAAAAGTTCTCTAGAACTAGATTGGAGCAAAAACTCAAGAAAGGCCTTGGATTGGAGATTTGAGTGGTGATTATTCATGAAATTAGAGGTTTAGATTCATTTAGGTATTGGTTTGAACCTTGAAACTCTATTCACAAGGATTCCAACATTCAAAGAATTTTTTTTAAGTTTTCATAGTTGAATTTGTCCAATTTTATGATCTATCCATGGGTCCTACATTAAAGGATTTAAAGCATTGAATACTGATTGAATTGTTTTTAATTGGATGATTCTAACTAAAATAACCTATGAAACCATGTAATTGATGAAACCTAGTTTTGACTACTTTATGTGTTACTTGATATTGACATAATGTTTTTGTCTTCTGTGTAGTTTTCTATGGGCTATCGAATGATGTAAAAATTGTATTCAATTAATGTATTGGTTGTATTATATTGATAAATATAAATTGATTTGACCTAGATTCATTGATTATTATAGTTTATGTATTGAATTGTTGTTCATGGCCATGGATAAGGGTCTTATGGTATTGAATTGGATGATTTTTCTATGGATTGAAGTGGTGAGATTGGATTGGTGGTAATCTGCCCTAATTCTATTTATTTTATGTTAATTAGACTTCAATTATGTTGTGATAGTTATGGTCCACTTATGGTGGTGGAGTTATGTGCTTTACGTCCAATCGATGTGGCCTTCTCGGTGTTACTTTATGTAATATGATGATCATGTCCTTGCTGGCAAATTACATGAAGTATTATGGTTTTTTATGTAGTTGATTTACGTGAAGTATGACCATATCTGTCTACATGAGATTAAAGTTAAAGTATGTGTTCTTCTATTGATATTGTTAGGTGATCATGTTAGACTATGACTCTGTGTTTATGTGCGTAGTCTTAGAGTTGGTGCATGATTGTTCCTACTTGACTACATGAGTATATGATGGTTGTATTTATAATGTTATATGAATGTGTAGGATGAAATAAAGATGATAAGGGTCATTCCTAAGTTCTTCAAAGAATGATATGGTATATGTCATAAAGTGATGTATGTTGTGTCTTGTTTTGGTAATCTTGTGTCCCTTACTCTATACATGTATGAAGGATATGTGAATGTGAGATACCCTATTGTGTACCTTCAAAGCCTATTGTGCAATTTCTAGATAGTGTCCCATACCACCACCATAAGCCTAATAAACTTCCCCGATGCTAATAGGTATTCCACATGATGAGATTATAATAACCGACATAGACCATTATGGCAAGACATGGAAGCCGGAGTTTNACCATAAGCCTAATAAACTTCCCCGATGCTAATAGGTATTCCACATGATGAGATTATAATAACCTACATAGACCATTATGGCAAGACATGGAAGCCGGAGTTTCATCCTACTCCGATGAAGTTGTTCTACTTGCCAATGGTAAAACATAGACACATCCCATATAGGCACATTGTTAAGGAATATGAAGGGCTTCTTTGTATTGTAGTATCATACATAACTAGAACTACTTCTCTTTCCATATTCACTCGGTGCTAGTCTTAGTTATCATAAATCAATTCTCATTAAGGTTCATATAAATGGGTCCCATATCAAGTTCATGACCCAATTACATTCAACCAACCAAATATAGGTCAACTAGGGCATATCTCACTATGGCGACAAGAAGCTCATCCGACTTTCCTAATGTATGATATGATGTCGTTCCATCCAATCAACCTTAAGTCCATCACTCATTACATTCATTCATTTAAGACTAAGACCCTTTAGGTTCCTAAGGCAAGACATCACATATTCACATAAGCATCAAGTAAGTGACCCAAGTCTACCTAAACAAGACACCACATACTTCCATTTAACACAAATTGCCTATGTTCCTTTAGACTCTTAGGAATGACCCTTAACATTATTTAGTCAACCTATTAATTACCTTAACATTATCAACCTATCCATTTTAGACTCATCTAGCAAATTTAGGATCAACCATGTATCAACTCTAAGACTATACACTTAACACATAGCCATAACATAACACGATTAACTAAATAGTATCAATAGTCTAGCACATACTTTCACATATATGTAGATATGATCACACATCATCAATGCAACTACACAAATAGCCATATAAGTTCAAGTAGTGCCGACAAAGCCATGATCAACAATATTCTAGAAAATAACGCCGACAAGGCCACATAAATTCACATAGCACCGACACTAAAGGTGGACCAAACCAATCATAACATAATTGAAGTATAAATAACATAAACATAAAGAAAATCGCGCACAATACCTCCACTCCATCATAAACACTTCATTTAAATTTTAAATTACTCAATTCGGTAACACAAGACCCTTACCAAAGGCCATAAAAAACAATTCAACATAAAAACTAGAATAATCAATAAACTAGGTTAATTCAATGTAAGTTCATCAATTCAACACAACCTATATATAAATTTACTATAATAATTACATCAATGAATAGCCCACATAAAACTACATAAGAATTCGTCAACATTAGATCATTATAAAGTAACCCTAAAACTTCGTTAAAATCTAGGGTTCATCCAATTCATTGGTTCACATGTAATTTAGATATAAAACATCAATATAGTATCAATTAGTTCATAATTAAATGTTTAGAAATCATTTATGCAAGAACCCATGGTAGAATCATGAAATTGGACATTCAACTATATAAAAAAAATATCTTGAGAAGGAAAACATAAAAATCAATGAAACACACCTAGACGCACAACGTCACTTCAAGGCATATCTTTCCAACGTCATGGACGTTCTTGGACATTTGACGTCCAAACATCTCAAAAATCAACACACTACTTATACATGCTATACGAAATCATTTAAGAACCCTAAAAAGTCATGAATCAGACATAAGAACATATAACTAATATGAGACACATAGGTGACTTAGTCGTCCCTTGACGTTTGACTTCAAACACACCTAACAATTTAGATACAGCCTCTATAACATATATTATACATATTTAGGACCTTAGACCAAAAAGACCAACATGTTAGTCTCTAGTTAAGCTAGGTCATTTTCGGTGTATTACAATCTCCCTCACCTAGACAACATTTGTCCTCGATCGACACTTGCCATTCTCCGAAGACTTCCAAGAATAGAGATTCAACTTACATCACATAATAAAACCATAGCACACATAACCAAGAATAACACAAAAACTTCACATAGCCAAGATATTCACAACACACCAAGAAACTAGAAAAAAATTCTATAACTCATTATGCTACAAAACTCACATGCTTCATTCCAAATAGTAAAAACTCATTTTATAATCGATATCTAGTTATTTACATCAGCTATAACCACATTACATCAATTTTAGATCAAAGAATCAAATAGTCATATTTTCACAAAATATTACAGTGAACTATTTCTAAGGTTACAGTGATTTTACCAAGTTTTTCAAAAATCCAAATTTTAGGCAATTCATTATATAAACATGCTAATACGAAAGTTAACATCATATAAACACATATTAAAAAATAATCATAACTTTATAAAATACACAATGCAAGAAGTTAATGAAATTCAATTCCAACAGAACTCCTAAACATCATTCATATGCAACATGCTTCTTGGACTTCTATCCTATCTACAAACCTACTACCCCACTTAGAAGGAACTCATATCAAAATAAAAGAAAGATAACTTACAATCATCATCATTACTCTCCTTCTCATCCGTTTTCTCCAATCTAGACGAAGTGCATATAAATGCCTCTTTGTTGAAGCATCATCCTTTGGAACACTAGGAGCAACTTGCTTACCCTCTCTTCCTCTAGAAGCACTCATAGGACAATATCTCACCTTGTGCCCTTCCTTATCACAACTAAAGCAACTCCCGGTACCCAAAAGACACTCACCATAATGTTTCTTGCCACAAATTGCACAAGTAGGCTTGCAATCCTTGGAACCACCTCATTTCTCAACCTTAAACTTAGCACTCCTAGATTCTCCTTTAGATTGAATCTTCTTTAAAACCTAGTTTTCTCTTGATTATTACCACCACTCCTTTTCAAACTTTTAGCCATCCTCCTAAGTTAAGACTCTTCAATTGATTATGCATACACCATGACTCTAGCTAGGGTCATATCATCATGCAACATAGCGGTACGATATTCTTCCACCACTAAGTAGGCTACCCTTGCCAAAAAATGACTCATTTAATCTCTTGGATTGTACACAAGAGAAGGGGAATACCTAGACAAAGTTGAGAATTTCAAAGAGTACTCCTTAACACTCATATTGCCTTGTTTGACATTGATAAACTCCTCAACCTTAGTTTCTCTCCTCTCTGGGAGAAAGTACATACCAAGAAAAGCTTCCTTAAATTCTTCCACCTCAAAAGGACCCGATTCTTCCGGACTATTATCCTTCCATTGAGTGTAGAATAATTGGGAAACATCGCTCAACTGGTACGAAGCCAACTCCGCCTTCTCCCATAGTACTCAACAATTTGTACACTTCATCAAGAAACTCTTGGGGATCCTCATTTACCTTAGAGACAAGAAAGATAGGAGGATCCATCCTCACAAAATCTCTATAACTAGATGTCTTAGTTTCTCCAGAACCCTAGATATCATATTCAATTTAGCTTGTATAGTCACGGCTCGGGCTATAGCAATCAAAGCCTCTCTAATTTCCCTATTAGATATATCCGGAACCTCAATACCTCCTTCCAGATTAGGAATAGGATCACCTTGGGAAGGCACTAGATCACCTTGGGAACGTTGGACTCCTTGCCCATCTCGAGGAACATTCTCAACTTTTTCAACTTGAGGAGGAACCTCATCATTCACCCTCTCCTCTTCCTACCTTATAGCGTCAATCCTTCTAGTATTGATCTCCTAGAAGTACAAGGAAACACATAAAAAGGATAATCATAACATTTACTCTACGGCTCGACATATGAGTAGATAAGAAGGGAAACTCTATCGTCCTATAGCCTCTTGCCCATAGATGTGTTGCGACTCACATAGATGGTTAAGACTTTAATATACGTGACTTGATGAGTCTTTTTGATTCCTAATACTACTTTCACAAACCTATGCTCTGATACCAAGCTTGTCACATCATAAGACCACACCCTCGAAGTTAGCGTACAATCTCGGATTGTACCCGGTGTACTCAACATCTCAGAGGTCTTATATAAGCCCTTTCATATTATTCATTGCATAAACATAGAGAAAAGTAGTGCGAAATTAAAACTTTTCACAAAACATGATATATTCTTTAACATCTCTTTCATATAAAAGTAATAGGAAATACTAAGTCTCAATCTCATCATCTTAGACACAAGAATACATGGGACACGGTCCACACTTCAAAAAACGAATATAGAAATACTTAGTCTATTACAATACTTCGAATGAAAAACATTATAGACATATATCCCCTCAAGTCAAGTGAGGACATACTTCAACTTCTATTGAACGATATTCTAATTCCAAGTCTTCACTTCTTAAAGCTCCAGAACTACCAAGAACTATATAGATAGATAAAAGCATGGAATTACTACAACCACATGTACTGAGTATGACATTATACATAAAAATCATGAAATCGGACATTTATTGGAAATATACTTCTTTTTATTTAAAAATCATACTATAATAATAATAAAAATTTTTAAAAACTTAAAAATACATAAAGAAACATTTAAACAACAAAATCATAATTTTTGACTAACTTAACAGTGAGGTACATTCATTGTACAGTGACAAAATTCAATGTTACAGTGAATTGCTTTAGCTTAACATTAGACACCTTTTAGCATGTAATCTTCCCACTCAAAGCTATCCTAAGACTCACTTAAGCAACACAAAGAGAGACCTCCCATATCAACCTCTCTAGGCGCGGCATAAATGATCCTCATGACTACTTATAATGAGTCACATACACACTTCAAGATATCAAACATGTCAACATATAAATAATATGTCATTCTCCTTTCAAAGGCTATCAAAAGACCTACTTAAGTAAATCAAGAAGATAACGTCCATAGTGACCTCTTCAAGATTACCTAAATAGTACTTAAGACTACCTAAGGCTTAGATCATTCCACAAAATCAACCAACTTCCCTTACTAGAGTCATCCTCAACACTTCAAAAGATAAGACATGAAGAGATCATCTTTTATGCCCTATTCACACTTTACCTAAGGAATGCTTAAATCACTTCATATTCGGTACTCATTTATTTACATACTTCTTATCATATGTCAATAGTCCATTAGTTCATTAAGACTCATACATCACATAAAGTACATTCAATTAATGGTCTTGTACAAGACCTAGGAAGTCCATATGACACTTTCAAAGCCTACTGTGCAATGTGTAGATAGCGTCCCATACCACCACCTAAACGTCATAAACTTCTCCAATGATAATAGGTATTCGATATGATAAAAATAGGTAATAACCGACATACACCATGATAGCAAGACATGGAATCCGGAGTTCTATCCTACTCAGATGAGGTTGTTCTACTTGCCAATGGTAGAACTTAGGCACATCCCACGTAGGCACATGGTTAAGGAATATGAAGGGCTTCTTTGTATTCTAGTCTCCTATTTAACTAGAACTACTTCACTTACCATACTCACTCGGTGCTACCTTAGTTCTCATAGATAAATTCTGATTGAGGTTCATATAAATGGGTCGCAAATCTAGTTTATGACCTAATTACATTCAACCAACCAAAGCAAGGTCCACTTGGGAATATCTCACTGTGGCGACAAGAAGCTCATCTTGTCTTTCATAAGGTATGATATAATGCCGTTTCAGCCAATCAACCTTAAGTCCATCACTCATGACATTAAGGTACCATTACGACTAACTACTTCACGATTTATAAACTTACAATTTTGTTCAAGGTTCCATATTAATAACCTTCGTATCATCATGCAAGGTATCACCTATATTCATTTATTAATGACTAATAACCTTTAGGTTCCTACTTAAAGACATCTCATATTAACATAATCATCAAGTAAGGGATCAAAGTCCACCTAAGCAAGACATAACATTCTTCCATTTAACACAAATTGCCTATGTTCCTTTAAACTCTTACGAATGACCCTTAACCTTATTTAGTAAAAATATTCATTACCTTAACATTATCACCCTAGCAATTTTATACTCATCTAGTCAATTTACAATCATCCGTTTATCATTTGTAAGACTACACACTTAACAATAGCCATAACATAACACGATTAACTAAATCGTATCAATTGTCTAACACATACTTTCACATATAGGTAGATAAGATCACACATCATCAATGCAACTATACAAATAGCCCTTTAAGCTCAAGTAGTGCCGACAAAGCCATGATCATCAATATTCTAGAGAGTAACGCCCATAAGGCCACATCAATTCACGTAGCACCGCCACAAAAGGTGGACCAAAAAAATCATAACATAATTGATGTATAAATAACATCAAAATAAAGTAAATGTGGCAGCATACCTCCACTCCATCATCAACAATTCATTTCAATGCTAAATTACTCAATTCGATAACACAAGACACTTACCAAAGCCATAACCAACAATTCAACATAAAAGCTACAGTAATCAATAAACTAGGTTAATTAAATGTGCCTTCATCAATTAAAAACCACGTATATATCAATTTACATAATTACATCAATTAATAGCCCACATAAAACTACATAAGAATTCATCAACATTAGATCAATATGAAGTAACTCAAAAACATAGTTAAAATCAAGGGTTCATCCAATTCATGGTTTCATAGGTAATTTAGATTAAAATGATCAATATTTCATCAATTACATCATAATTCAATGTCTAGAAATCATTTATTGCAAGAACCCATTGTCGAATCATGAAATTGGATAATTCAACTTTAGAAAACATAGAAAACATCTAGAGAATTGGGGATCCTTGATGAAGCTAGTTTCAAGGATAAAAAGCCATACCGCAAGGATGATAATTTTTCACTTTGATGAAGAATTTCCACTCAAAACGTCACCTCCAAGTTGTTCCTTGATTCGGACTTCAATGGAGATTTTGAGAGAATTCTAAGAGATTTTGGGGTTTTGATTTGGATGAATGATATATTCAAATTGTTAAACATTTTTATACACATTTAAAATATCCAATATACCTCTTAATAAACCGCCAATACATCCATTTTTAAGTGGGATGAATTTTAAATTCACCTTTTGACTTGGCAACAGACCTGCACGCAGAAGACAACTTCCACTGACGACTGCCATCGACGGGGCGTCACCCAATTGACGGGCCGTGCTGGCAACTCTAGATGGATTCATGTAAAAAATGGGGTCTTGACCCTAGAATAAACCATCATTGTTGACCTCTCGGAGGTCCCAGACAAGCCTACATACGTCCTCTTTACATCGTATATGTTAATTTTTGCCGAAAAATTAGAACTTTTGTTTGCTTTGAAGTATACATAGACATCATAGTAAAAATTGCATCATATCATATCAGTTCACAACAACCATCTAATAATATGTTATTCAAATGAAGGAAATAGTTCATAACTGCATAAATATAAAGTTGTCAAAATGGCACCAATATGACGTCTGAAAATTAGTAAGAAAGAAATGCTAGTGGAACACCCTCCACTAGCTCATGTCTACTTCTAGGCTAGAATATAAAATATAAGCATCCTCGAAAGTAAGAGGGCTTACCAAGTCCATATGAATGCTCTATGTGTAGATAACTTCAACGTAGTCTCATAAGCTCTAGCGTCCATTTCACTTGCACCTAAAAGTAGAGAATTGTATGAAATTAGTACACACTTGTAATAAGTATGGGTGTATGCAAGTACACACCAAGGACATGCATGACTAAGAATAGCTCTCTCCTAACGATATGAATTATGGAAAGCCATGTTTGTTAGACTTGCAAAATTAGATTAGGAAAGTTATGCTATGAGAGTAACATGCATTATCATTCTTTTCATATTACACACAACACGTAACATATTTCATATAGCACACACAAATATTACATATCATCTATTCTATACCATGAGACCTTGGAATCACAGACTTAACATTAGGACTTCCCAACTGAAGGCTCCACATATGAAACTTAAACTTGGGTGCCTTCTTTAGCAAACACAAATTTGTTTCATTCATTTATACGTACTTCATTTTCATTCATTAATATACCTAGGATTTTATTTAAAACTTCCATTGGGTTCAGTGTGCAATGACCACGAATGACCTAGTGTCATTACTTGAGTCTAGTTCACCTCTTGCTTATCCCATGCAAACACATGTGGTATCATTCATTTCATTGTGTGTATTTTCTTGAGTCTGGCCCCTTTCTTTCTATGGGAACTTTAACTTTAACCGACATAGATCGTGTGATCTCCATGAAATACAGTGTCTGCCCCACAAAAAAAAGAGGTGGAATCACAGGCCAAGGTGAAACCAAAACATGCTAGCGTATATAGGGAATTGAACCCTGCTAGAACCCTATGTTGGAATCATAGGTTCAAAGACTAGGAGATATAAGGAGACCCATACCCGCCTAAATGGACAGTCTCATCTCATAAAATTTAGACGAACCTCTGCCTTCCCGAAAGAAGGAATCACGACTCATAGCTAGCTCATCGGTGCTCCCTATGAAGTTCCATTACATTCATCTCACACATCATAGAAGCTGTCTTATACCATGAGGACATCATTGCTCATTAGATGATTTCTCATCTAATCATTAGTATTAAGTGTGCATTAATCTCAACAATGTGATTAGAGTATTCTAAGAGACTTGTCTCTTTATTAATCTTACACTCTCATACGTGAGTACGGTTTTTGGTAACATTTACTTAGGATCATTTGAGATTGATCTTGTATTTAATATTAGCCACTTATCATGTGGTCACCACATTCATTAACTTTAACAAATTAGCTATTCATAATTACTCACCCCTTTACGTGAATGTTCATTTTGTCATATGCCAATGCACTTGGCCTTTTAGTGGTTTTACACTCTTACTTAACCCTCCTGGGGTCACATAATTTAATCACATATATCTTAGTTTAACTTATTTTTAAACGTACGCTGGACTTATGAACCCATATGTACAAGCCATGAGGCTTTATTAATAATTCGTCTAAGTGACTCATACTTATCCAAGATTATGTGATACACCACTTATTCATCTTTAAGTATGCCAAGATCTCCAGTTCAATCCCTATGGGCAGCATTCATTATATATTTATTCACGTAAGACTTATGTATCAATAAGGAGTTGGGAAAGGGAACCCTACTTCAAATCCCTTGAACAACGTCTTGTATTAATTTTGATTAAAATTTTTTGCATTAGAGGACCCGAGGTCGATACCCATCACCTACATTTCCCTTTTTTTCATTCTTTTCTTTCCTTTTTCGTTTGAGACCAAGAGGGTGTGGGATCGATCCCCCCACAACCTCATTTTACTTTTCTCTAGTTTTTCTCCTAATTTACTCACCTATCCGAGAGGTTACAGACCTCATTTTATTTATTTTTATTCTTGAATGGACTGAACTTTATTTCGGCCAAGGACACACGGGTTCGAATCCCATGTGCCTCATTTCATTTAATTTATTTTCTAGGTTCTCTTACTCGGCTAAGACCATGTTCGATTCCTCCTAACCTCACTTTTGTTATAAAATTTTCAATATCTTGCATATTGTGAGGTTTTGGGTTCAATTCCTAATGACCTCACACCTAAAAAAATTCTAAAAAAAACAAAAATTTCAGCCATGCTTAGCCGAGACCAAATTTCCTCATTTCTGGAAATTTGGTCATCGTTTCGAGTCCATTTTTCTCAATCCTTTGTACGTTAGATTTTTATGACAATTTTCTTGACATTTCGTACATTATTACATGCATTTTACACGTAATTTAATAAAAAAACACTAGGATTTAACATATCATTTTCATACTCCAATTCGTACCATTTTCATGCTCCAATTAAAGACGAAGAGACATGGCCACACATAGACATGGCACACGTTTATCATCACATAATTCCGAACATACATACATGAACATAATAATCATGAAAACACGTTACATTCCTAAATTCTACTAGCAAACATACCCAACCTACAACAATCGATGGTATCTAGTGACAAGGACATGCAAAGGGGAACATTCCTAGTTTTTGGATTAGAATTCGACTAAATCATAGGGTTCTCTTGGGAAAGGGACGAAGAAGAAGAAAACCCATACCTTTTTTGTTGTTTAACACCTTTCAAACTTGATCTCAAGTGTTGCCAACACCCACGAAAAACAATGCTTCTCTAATGAAAACTCACACGCAAACCGTTTGAAAATGTTTTCGATTTTTGTTTTTACTTCAATTTTTCTTTTGAGTTTTAGCGTACAAGTTCTTCAAGAGTGATGAACTTTTTTTTTTTGATTTTTTTGTTCTATTTACTGATGATGAGCGATAGAAAGAGAGTTGATAGGCGTGAGGAAGAGAGTGGAGAGATGTGAGAGTAAATTTAGGAGTAGTTCTTTTAGTTGAAGACTTAGTCAAACTAGGACTCTTTTAAATAAAAATATCTGATTTTCCCTTACTTAAATCAGCAAATTAAATACCAATTAATTCAACTTGATATTGCTTCCACCAAAGATTGAACCCGGGTGGAGCTCATCTCGCGAAAATGTGTTGATTTGGGTTAACCCTACCCGAATTGTCCACTATATTAATTAATTAATTAATTATATACTTAGGTTAATTACAATACTACCCCTAGCCTAGAAAAGACCATTTTACTCCTAGATCCTCCAAACCTAAGATTACCCCTTTCAAGTCTCGTTAAGACTCATCTGGGTGAATTTTAATATTCGGGTGGCCTACATGGCTGCACCCAACTTTGCCTAGATCAACTAATTCACCAAGTTGGTTTGCTTTTCTGTTGCATAGGTTCTGACGTTTGGTTCCACGCGCATCAAGCCGTGTGAACCCAGTTTAATCTAGGCATTTTAGGTATGTTTAGCCAATTACTTAGCATAGTCATTTTCGGGTTGTTACATTATCCCCCCCCCCCCACCTTAAGAACATTCTTCCCTGAATGACATTTTTAATCATCTAGCACAATTCCAATCATAGCATAACATAAGTACTATACACAGTCAAGCTATAGCAACAAAGAATAGAGGATATAAGGAAACTAAGACTTAAGAGTAGGAAGTCTAACCTCAAGAGGTGAAAAGAAGAGGATATCGGGATTTCATATCGGCCTCGGCCTCCGACGTAGAACCCTAAAAAAGATGGTTCCTCCACAATACCTTTACTCTGACAACCTCCTTGTTTCTCAGCCGTTTCACCTGCTAGTCTAAAATCTCAATAAGAACCTCCTCCTAGGAAAAGTCCTTATCAACCCCCAAACCTTCAACATGCAGAAATGATACTGGATCACCAAGGCACTTCATTAACATAGAGACATGAAAGACTGGATGCACAATATCTAGCTCCGCAGGCAATGCCAACTCATAGGACATCTCACCCACACACTATAGAATCTCGTATGTCCTAACTTACCTCGGACTCAATTTCCCCATCCTTCCAAACCTCATAACCCTCTTAATGGGTGATATCTTCAAGTAGACCTGGTCACCAACATCAAACTCTAAGGTCCGCTTCCTGTTATCTGCATAAGACTTCTGCCGACTGTAAGCAGTAGAAAACGTGTCCTAATCACCCTAACCTTCTCTAAGGCCTCATGAATGATCTGTTGACCCAAATTTGATGACTCTCCAACCTCAAACTACCCAACTGGAGACCTACACCTCCTACTGTACAGTGCCTCAAACTGTGCCATTCCAATGCTGATGTGATAGTTGTTATTACACAAGAAGTCTATCAATAGCAGATTGTCGTCCCAACTACCTCTGAAGTCAATCACACACGCGCTCAAGATTTCCTCCAATGTTTGAATGGTGCGCTCTACCTGCCGATCTTTCTGAGGATGGAAAGCAGTATTGAGCTTTACCAGCGTGCCTAAGCTCTTTTAGAAGGATCTCTAGAAATGCGAAGTGAACTGAGCTCCTATATACGAAAAGATTGACAAAGGAATCCCATGCCATCTCACAATCTCATCAATGTACAGTCTCGCATAATCCTCGGCCTTGTAAGTAGACTTCACAGGGATAAAATGGGCGGACTTAGTCATCCAGTCCACAATAACCCATACGGAGTCATGTTGTCTCCTAGTTCTTAGAAGACCAACCACGAAGTCCATGTTAATGACCTCCCACATCCAAGTCGGAACTTCAATCATCTGAGTAAGAAAACTAGGAGTAAGGTGCTCTGCGTTAACCTGCTAACTATTAGGACACTTGAACACATACTTAGTAATGTCCTTCTTCATGACATCCCACCAATAGATCATCTGGAGGTCATGATAAATCTATGTGGAAACTGCATGTATCAAATACCTGGAACCATGGGCCTCTACAACAATCTTGGTTCGCAAATCATTCACATTTGGTACACACATCTTGTCCTGGTACCTATCTATGTTGACACCTTCCAAAGCGAAGGACTAATTCATCTTTATCAGAACAGAGTCCTTCAACTCCATCAACACAGGATATAGATGCTGACCTTTCTTGACTTTAACTACCAAGGATGATTCAAAACTAGGATGAATTGAAACACCCCCACTAGTAGAGTCCATCAACTGCACACCTAGTCTGCCCAGTATGTGTACATCCTTTGCCAACTCCTTCTTCCCATAATCAATGTGGGAGGTACTCCCCATGCTCGACCTGTTCAAAGCATCAACTACAATATTTGCCTTCCCTTGATGGTAGTTGACACTCATATCATAGTCCTTTAACAAATCAAACCATCTCCGCTGACGTAGATTCAACTCCCTCTGGGTGAACATGTACGGGAGACTCTTGTGGTCTGTGAACACATCCGAATGCACCCCCTACAAGTAATGCCTCAACAGCTTCAATGCAATCACCACAGCTGCCAACTCCAGGTCATGAGTTGGATCATTCTTATCATGAAACTTGAGATGTCTGGACGCATAAGCTATCACTGTAACACCCTGCATAAGAACAAAACCCAAACCAACCCTAGATGCGTGACAATAAATAGTGTAACTCTCACCACATTTAGGCAACGTAAGAACTGGGCTGAAGTGAGTCTGCCTTTGAGCTCCTGGAAACTCCTCTCAGAAGTCTCCTCCCATTTGAAATTGACTTTCTTCTTAGCCAAAGATGTCAGAGGGGAAGCAATGGATTATAAACCATCCACGAACCTACGATAGTAACCAGCCAATCCCATAAAGCTACGGATTTGGTGGGAGTAAGAGGTCTTGGCCAGTTCTTAACAACCTCAGTCTTCCTGGGGTCTACCTCCACACCCTGATTAGACACAACATGACCGAGGAAGGTCATCGATCTAAGCCAGAATTCACACTTGCTTAACATGGCATACAACTGATGTTGTCTAAGTTCATGAAAGGTTAGTTTCAAATGTTGTTCATGCTCTTCGTTTGTGTAAGAGTAGATGAGGATGTCTTCGATGCGTACTATGACAAAAAAATCAAGGTATTCATGGAAGACTCGGTTCATGAGGTCCATAAATGTAGCTGGTGCATTAGTGAGACCAAATGACATGATTAAGAACTCATAATGACCATAACGGGTATGAAAGGCTGTCTTTGGGATATCTTCATCCCAAACCTAAGCTGATGATACCCGAACGAAGATCAATCTTTGAGAAGAAACTAGACCCTTGGAGCTGATCGAATAATTCATCTATTCTAGGAAGTGGATACTTATTATTTATAGTGGATTTGTTGAGATACCTAAAATCAATATACATCCTAAGGGTTCCATTTTTCTCTTTCAAAAAAAAAAGTAGAGCGCCCCAAGGGGATATGCGCGGCTGGATGAAGCCCTTATCAGTGAGATCTTTTAACTGCAGCTTTAACTATTTGTGTTTAGCTGGAGCTATTTTTTGGGGAAGAATTGAAATCAGTTCGCTATCGAGATCTAGGTCGATACAAAAATCAATCTCTCGAGGGGGAGGGACTCCAGAAATATTAACGGGAAAAATATCTTGGAACTCATTCACTACAGTCACAGAGTCTATGGAAGGAATGTCATTATCTTGATCACCGACACTCACAAGATGGAATAACACTCACTTGGACATCATATTATTAGATTCTAGGTTCGAAATCAAGGGACTTGAACGACTCGAATTGTACACTTCCCAGAGGAGGTCTACTTCATTAGGGAAATGGAATATCACAACCCTACTACCTCAATCCATGAAGGCATAACATTTATGGATCCAGTAAATACCAAGTATAATGTCGAACTCATTCATGGTTAACTCAACAAGGTTTGTACACATAGTCTTACCACATACTACTATTGGGCAGTCTTTATGAACCCTATCAGCTCTTACATTTTCTCCTAAGGGAGTACTAACTAAGATGCGATCATGCAAAACCTCAGTAGTGTTTAAAAAGTAAGATCAATCAAGGGAGTCGCAGAAGAAAACATAGACCCTGGATAGAGTAAAGCATACACAGAGGTTTAGAAAAATTGCAGCATACTTATGACCACATCAACATATTTCTCCTTCTCCTCCCTGCCCTTCAAGGCGTAGAATCTGTTCCACTTAGGAGGCTCGGCTGCGCAACATTCTGGGGATTAATCATACGAACAGAATTACCTACATCCTGACCTCAATTCTGTGGACCGTTCCTTAACATATGTCCTCTCTTCCCGCAACTAAAGTTGGAATTTGTCCCTAGTCTGCACTCTGTACTTTGAATACGGCCACACTTGCCACATTCCTTTCTGTGACGCTGCAATAACCTCCATTTCCCTTCTTGGGTTTGAGTGTGCCTTTTCTGGGTGCTCCAATCCTCTGAGAGTTAGAGTTCACTGAACTTTGATGCCCTTTCTTAATGCAAGGCTGATCACGAACTCTGAAAGTGCTTCTACAACCACCACTGCCAGGACATGTCTAGTCAGAACGGTTAGGCCTCCTGACCTCACGGACTCTCCTCTTCTTCCTGCTGTCCTCAACCTGCTGAACATGAACCATCAGCATGGACAAGTTCATGCTGTCATGGAGCATCGCATCCCGACACTCCTCTTCCAAGATCTCTGAGATTTCGGTAAGGAACCTGCTCATATCGTCCCTGTTGTTCAACACAAGGGAAGTGACTTACCTATTCCATTTTATGAATTTCAGGGAATATTCCCTGACAATCATTGAACCCTGCTTAAGGTTGACGAAATTCTCAACCTCCACCTCTCTCATCTCTTAGGGAAGAACCTCTTTAGAAAGTCTATCTTAAACAGCTCCCATGAGATCTTACCTCCGCCCAACGCCCTGCTTTGTTGCCACATCTTGCACCAATCATGTGCAACATCCTTCAACTGATATAAACCAAGCTCAACTTCTCAATATTTGTGGGCCCCATTGCCACCAGAATCATATGGACCTCCTCCACGAACTCCTGAGGATCCTCTACAGTCTTAGATCCTTGAAAGATTGTAGGATTCATCCTCACAAAATCTCGCAACCTGTTCGCCATGTTGTGGGCTGGAGGGTTCTCCCGCTGAACCTCCTATATGTTGGCCTGTGCCGTCATAGCCTGAGCCTGCACAATGATGGATTGAGCTATCTCTCCCAAAGCGGTCTGCACCTTTGCATCAGTCAACCCAGCTGGGTTAACTAGCATGACCGCTCCTGTAGCTTGAGCCTGTTGTGGAACTTTGTTGGCCCCTGCAGCTGCTCCTAGTCTTCCTCGACCACTGTTCCCCCTTGTGTTAATTTTCTAAAAAAATAAGAATTTATGTTCGATACACTATTACACCATGAAATCACATACTTAGGAAAGCACAATAAGATCAGAAGAAGGGAAATTTCCTATGCATCACGCGGTCTCAAATTTATGATAGTGATGCACTTCACTACCATGACTTAGAAAATATCCGATGTGATTGATATGAACATCGTTATCCTTAGAATTAAACCTAATGCTCTGATATCATGTTTGTCTCGATTGGGGTCTATCCCCTAGCCGAAACCGGCATTGTTGACCTCTCGAACATCACAAACAAGCCTACATATGTCCTCATTACGTTGTATAGTTTAATTTTGGCGGAAAATTTACAACCTTTGTTTGCTTTGAAGTATACATAGACTTCATAGTAAGAACTTCTTTATATCACATCAGTTCACAACAACCATTTAATCATAATATATTCAAATGAAGGAAATAGTTCATAACTGCATTAATATAAAGTTGTCAAAATGGCACCAATACGACGTCTGAAAGTAAGAAAGAAAGAAACGCTAATGGAACACCCTCCACTAGCTCATGGTTACTTCTAGGCTATAATATAAAATATAAGCATCCTCGTAAGCATGAGGGACTACCAAGTCCGAATGAATGCTCCACGTCTTGAAAGCTTCAACGTAGTCTCGTAAGCTCTAGCGTCCACCTGCACGTACACCTTAAAGTAGAGAATTGTATAAAATTAATACACACCTGTACTAAGAATGAGTGTATTCAAGTACACACCAAGGACATGCATGATTAAGAATAGATCTCTCCTAAAGATATGAATTATGGAAAGCCAAGTCAGTTGGACTTGTTAAATCAAATTAGGAAGGTCATGCTATGAGAGTAACATTCATTATCATTATATTCATATTGCACACAACACATAACATATTTCATATAGCACACACATATATCACATATTATCCATTTGATACCATTAAACCTTGGAATCACGGACTTAACATTAAGACTTCCAAACTGAGGGCTAAATATATGACACCTCAACTTGGGATATTTCTTTAGCAAACACAGAGTCTGCTTCATTCATTCTTACGCACTTCATTTTCATTCATTCAAGTACCTAGTATTTTGTTCAAGACATTCATCGGGTTCACTGTGCAATGACCAAGAATGACCAAGTGTCATTACTTGGGTCTAGTTCACATCTTGATTTTCCTATCCAAACACCTTTTGTATCATTCATTTCATTTTGTGCATTACTTGACGCTGGCCTCATTCTTTCTTTGGGAAGTTCAACTTTAACCGACATAGATAATTTTAGCTCCATGAAATCCAGTGTCTACTCCACATAGAAAAGAGGTGGAATCACCGGCCAAAGTGAAATCAAAACATTCTAGCGTATATAGGGAATTGAACCCTTCTAGAATCCTATGTTGGCTGCATTGGGTTAAAAACCTAGGAGATATATGGAGAGCCATACCCTCCTAAACGGACAGTCTCATCTCATTAGATTTATACAAACTTCTTCCTTCCCGAAAGAAGAAATCGCGACTCATAGCTAGCCTATCGGTGCTTCATATAAAGTTCCATTACATTTATCTCACACATCATAGAGGTTGTCTTCTAGAATGAAAGCATCATTGCTCATTAGATTATTTCTCATCTCATCATTAGTATTAAGTGTACATTAATCTCAATACTGTCATTAGAGTGTTTTTAGAGACAGGTCTCTTTATTAATCTTACACTTTCATAGGTGGGTACGGTTTTTGGTAACATTTATTTAGGTTCATTTTATATTGATCTCGTCTTTCATATTAGCCTCTTATCATGTTGTCACCACATTCATTAACTTTAACATATTAGCTCTTCATAATAACTCACCCCTTTAAGTGAATGTTCATTTCGTCATATGTCAATGCACTTGGCTTTTTAGTGGGTTTCACACTCTTACTTAACCCTCCTGGGGTCACATCATTTCATCACATATATCTTAGGTTAGCTTATTTTTAAAAGTACGCTGGACTTATGAACCCATACGTACAAGGAAATGAGGCTTCATTCATAATTCGTCTAGGTGACTCATACTTACCAAAGATTATGTGGTACAAGACTTATGCATCTTGTAAGTATGCAAAGATCTCAAGTTCAATCCATATGGGCATCATTTATTATATATTTATTCACGTAAGACTTATGTATCAATATTGGGCAAGGGAACCTGATTTCGAATCCTTTGAGCAACACTTAGTCTTGTATTAATTTTGATTTAAAATTTAAGCATTG
This sequence comes from Solanum pennellii, assembly GCF_001406875.1. NCBI lineage: Eukaryota > Viridiplantae > Streptophyta > Magnoliopsida > Solanales > Solanaceae > Solanum > Solanum pennellii. The sequence goes on along the minus strand of NC_028638.1, from coordinate 5,893,497 downwards.
GGATACACGAGGTCGATCCCCAACACCTACGCTTTCCTTTTTTTTCTTTCTTTTCATTCCTTTTTCGTTTGAGACCAAGAGGGTGTGGGATCGATCCCCCACAACCTCATTTAACCTTTCTTTAGATTTTACCCTAATTTTCTCACCTATCCGAGAGGTTGTGGGTTCGATCCCCACCCACCTCATTTTTTTTTTATTCTTGCATGGACTGATCTTAATTTTGGCTAAGGACACACTGGTTCGAATCCCAATTGCCTCATTTCTTTTAATTAATTTTCTAAGTTCTCTTACTCGGCTAAGACCCAAGTTCGATTCCTCCTAACCTCACTTTTGGTATAAAATTTTCAAAAGCTTGCATATCGTGAGGTCTTGGGTTCAATTCCTAATGACCTCACACGTAAAAAATCATTTAAAAAAAAACAAAAATTTCAGCCATGCTTAGCCGAGACCAAATTTTGGAATTTCAGGAAATTTCATCATCATTTCAAGTCAATTTTTCTCAATCCTTTGTACATAAGATTTTTATGACAATTTGCTGGACATTTCGTACATTATTATATGCATTTTTCAAGTAATTTAATACAAAAACACAAGGATTTACATACAATTTTCATACTCCAATTATACCATTTTAGGCTCCACTTTGAGACTAAGAGACACGGCCACACACACATTCCATACGTTTATTGTGACATAATTCCGATCATACATACATGAGCATAATCATCATGACAACACGTTACAATCCTAAATTCTACCAGCAAACAAACCCAACATACAACAACGGATGGGAAATAGTGACTGGAACATGCAAAGGGGAACATTCCTAGTTCTGGGATTAGTATTCGACTTAATTTTAGGGGTTTCTTGCTAAATGGATCAAGAGAAAGAATACCCATACCTTTTTCGTTGTTTAACACCTTTCAAACGTGATCTCAAGTGAAGCCTACTCCCACGAAAATTAATGCTTCTCCAACGAAACCTCACACGCAAACCATTTGAAAATGTTTTTGCTTTTTGTTATTAGTTTAGTTTTTCTATTAAGTTTTAGAATACAAGTTCTTCAAGAGTGATGAACTTTTTTTTTTTTGTTCTGTTTGCTGATGATGAGCATGATAAAGAGAGTTGATAGGCGTGACAAAGAGAGTGGAGAGATGTGAGAGTAAGTTTAGGAGTAGGAGTTTTAGTTGAAGACTTAGTCAAACTAGGACTCTTTTAAAGTAAAAAATATGATTTTCCATTACATAAATTAGAAAATTAAATACCAATTAATTCAACTTTATATTGCTTCAACCAAGGATCGAACCCGGGTGGACCTCATCTCGCAAGAATGGGTCAATTCGGGTCAACCCTACCCGAATTGTCCACTATATTCATTAATTAATTAATTAATTAAATACTTATGGTAATTACAACACTACCCCTAGACTGGAAAATAATATTTTACCCCTAGACCCTCCAAACCTAAGATTAACCCTTTAAAGTCCGGTTACAACTCATCCGTGTGAATCTTAATATTCGGGTGCCTTACTTGGTTAGACGCAACCTAGCCTAGATCAACTAACTTACTAAGTTTGTTGGATTTGCTGTTGCATAGGTTCTGAGGTCTGGTTCCACGCGCATCAAGCCGTGTGAACCCAGTTTAATCTAGGCATTCTAAGTACGTTTCGTCATTACTTAGCATAGTCATTTTTGGGTTTTTACAGTCCAGAGACTTTCCAAGTCTTTCTTACTTCCCCCAAGCAAAGTCCAATTGACGATACCCATTGAGGGGGCATGAAAAGGCCTACGATCCATCAACTGCTCTGTCGTTTGGGGTCTCCCTGGGACAGCCTTGCCAACAGGTTTGGTTCCTTCCTAAAGGACCCTTGGATGGTCCTTGTGGATAATTTCCCGGAATGTTTCCAACCCAAATACGATCTTCTATGAGTTTAACACCTCTAACATAAATTTTATACAAAAATAACACATAAAACTCAACGAACCACTCCTAGACACACAAGGTCACTTTAATGCATATCTTTTGAAGGTCATGCACGTTCTAGGACATTTGACCTCCAAACTTCTCAAAACTCAACACACCACTTATACATTCTATGATAACTCATTTAAGAACCTTAAAAACTCATGAATCATACATAAGCACATATAACCACATACGTGACTTAGTCATCGAACGTCTTAGTCGTCGAACGTCTTAGTCGTCCCTTGACGTTTGACTTCCAACATAATACTTTAGATACTGCATATATGCCATATATTATACATATTTAGGAACTTATCCCTCAATAACAATATGCTAGGCTCTAGTTAACCTAGGTCATTTTCGGGGTCTTACATTTCTATTGTGTATGGGTCGTGTCCCAAAGTATTCTTGTGCCTAAGATTTGATGAAATGGGAATTAGTATATCCTATGGATTTTATATGAAAGATATTTTAAGTAATTATACAATGTTTGTGAAAAGTATTATTCCGCACTATTTTTCATATATTTATATGTGATGAACGATACAAAAGGGCTTGTACAAGTCCTCCGAGAGGTCAAGTACGCTACTCCCAATCCGAGATTGGCTCTAAAATCTAGGGCGTGGTCTCGAGATGTGACATAAGTCATTTCTAGCATATGATGTGCTATAAATGTTTTAAATTTACCCCTAAACTTACCTATGAAAATGCGATGAATGATAACTATGGGATTGTATAAGACCTCCAAGATGTCAAGTATGCCATGTTACTTCATGGTGGTGCTCTCCAGTCGTGAAAAATGTGGTATCAGAGAATAAGGTTTATGAAAGTGGTTTTAGGTTACAAAAGTCTCATATTGCCACATCTATTACAGTCTTGATCATCGGTGGTGAGTCACGACATATCTATGAGCGAGAGGCTATAGGACGATTAAGTTTAACTTTTTCATCATTTATTGTCGTGCCATAGAACTTAACTCTATAAGATTAGTCTCTTATGTTTTCTTGTACAGTGGTCCTTTAAATATGATTGCTTAGATAAGATGGCATCCTTATGCTTGAGGGAGAAAAGGTGAGTTTGATAGTTACCTAGGTTCTATGGTTTCATGAGTATGTCTGAAGGTGAATTTTGGTATGCTTTGATGATATTATGCCCCTTGGTGGCTATATATGAGATCTACGTGATAGGACATGTTGTGTTCAGAAATGTATGTCATCATATGGTTAAAACATCTTAGAAGTTGTTATGGTTAAAACCGAGTTTCTTTTTGTAATGGTATGTTAATATATGGTTTTGTATGATGGTAGTCAAATGTTATTATTTGATCTTGAAGTGATTAGTGACTACCTATGGAAGCATTCTACCTTAAGTATATGTTTAAATGGCTCATTGTTGCCTTTATTGATATGTGTAATGGTTCAAATCTTGGCTTTGTTTATATGTGTGAACCTTCATAATTGTGTTGCATGGATTGGAGTCTTTTGTATAGGATTGGTCCTAGAAGTGAAGGTAGTGTGCATACTTTGTAGTGTGATGATTTGGGTTTGATTGACCTAGAAGTTACACTACTGTAATGTTAAAAGAGAAGATAGAGTTCCTATATGGTAGGATTTTATATGCCTTGGATGTCCCTATGTAAACTTACTATAATTCCCTTTTTGCTTTGTAATTCCTTTTAAGGGTGATGGTGATGAAGGTTGATAAGCTAAGATCTTCTTCAGGTTGGGTTAAGTTTCTTTTAAATTGGGTTTACCCTAAGTGGGGGATGATGGTGCGAGTAGTAAGGTTGCATATATTTCTATCTTGTCTTTGTATTCTTACTTTTGTTTGAACTAAAGAGTTTCTAATAGCTTCTTCATGATGGGAGTCTTGCATACAAGTACGAGTTGCACGTTCTGAATATGGTATGCATGTCTTAATTTACACTATGTTAAGCATGTTTTTAAGATTCTTAATTGTATGAAAAGAGAATTTTGAATAAATTCATGTTTCTTCATGTTAGTTTTGCATCTTGATATGTTGGTTGTTCCTTTAAATCATGGGTTATGGTAAGAATCATGTTGGAAGTCAATCTTAATGTGTAGTATTTAGCCTTATAATGAAACATTTGAGTATCCTTGAAATGAAACTGATGATCCTCTAAAAAAATTATGTGACTTTTATTATTTGGGAAGTATGAATTTAGGCTCAATATTGCAAAGTGAAGGCATGTTTAGACATTGTCCTTGTGTGTGTCTATAAATTTTAAGATGTTCCCTAAATGATGCATCTTTATCAAAGCTAATGTTATGCTATAGACTAAAACTTGGTGAAATGACTTCCTATCTGTCTGATGTGTGTGGTATGAATTACCATTTTGACTTCACTAGGAAGAAAAATGAGCTTGTTTTGGGTTACAAGTTGAGAAATTCTCATTTTATAGTGAATTGACCTTTGTGCATTGCTTGCCTATGAACTCATGAGATATGTAAGTGTGTTGAGGATAAGTACATTCCTCTTAAAACATAACTAAGAATGGTATGGTTGAGTATGATCTGCATGGTACTAGTTCTAATTACCAAAGATACTTGTTCATTTACCTAACTCAAGTCTATGTGCATAGAAGTATGAGTACCTAATTGCTTCTTGAGTATAGTTGAATATGCCTAGTGTGACTTAAATATTGTTGAATGATGAGATTTTAACGACATGAAGTTAAAAGGCCACGTTAGGATTAGGAGGTGAATGTTCCTCGTATGAACATGACAATATTTTATGTATTTGATGCACTTTGAAAGTAAGTGAATAAAGGTTTTGCTTACTTGTGTTGCATTGAGTGAAAATGGTTTGAAGTTGTGTTCCTCGTAGGTTTGGAGCATTAAATCATATGTGATGATGTTGTGAATACTGTGAGCTGCTCTATGTTTCATTAAAGTCCTTGTTGTGATTAAATTGTTCCAAGTGTCATTCGAGGAAAAATGTTCCCAAAAGGGGGATATTGTAAGACCTCTAAAGTTAGTTAGGGTGTCTATATCCTCACATGTACCAATAAGTTTTTTTAAGTTTTAATTAAGTGTTTAAAAGTATGCATTATTTATCTAAAGTCATTTGGAAGTCAAACGTCCAAGACGTTCGAAAGTTAGCCCTGGAGACGTCCATGTATGACTTGAGTGTGCCAAACATGTTTGTATGTGTTACGAGTGTTTGTTTTTGGTGAAAATAATGTGGAAGATACTTTAAATGTTAAGATTTATATTTACATTCGAAACGTCTTGGTACGACTCCCGAGGGCCTTGCAAAAGGCCCTTAAAAAGGACCCATAGTCTGTTGAGAAAGTGCCTTGGCATTGTCTACCAACGACCCTCAATCAACCGCCAGTAGGATCACCTACGGCATCTCAATTGTGAAGCGTCGATTGGGACTTATTCATGTCAAGGCTCAAGGCAGTTATCAAGCTCCCTACACAAACAACATCCCATAATACGGTCCGTCGATGGACCTACAAAGCGTAGATGGATACGTTGATGCATGCTGCAACAACTACCATACACACTTTTTTTATTAAGGGGTGAATGTAAAATTCCCCACACGTGCTGACCTGACCCTAGTTTTTTTATGTGGTTATTGTTGGGTATATTAAATTTGCTAAAAAATTGACAACCCCATTCCCAATACATGATTCAAAATTAGACTTCCCTCTCCCAAAATAACCTCTCTAGAAATCTCCATTGGAGTTGAAGCTCAATAACAGCGTGGATCTTTGATTCCCATGGGTTATTCATCATGTTTTAGTGTTTTTAATATACAATAAGGTATGATGATCCTTCATCTGTAGATAACATTTCACCTAGAGAGTTCTTCTCAATGTTTTCTAGGAGAAAATATGATCAAACCTCTTATATTGTAATCTAGTCATGGGTTCTTTCTCATAACATTTTAATGGCTTCCTCATGATGAATTGATGTTAATGTATTGATTTTAATGTAAATTTCAATCGAATAGAATGATGAAACCACGCTCCTTTCAAACTCTTATTTTAGTCTATGTCTGGGTATTGTGATTTTGATATTATGTAAATCGAATTGTGATTCAATTTTGTTAAAATGATTATATCTACTTCATTTTATATGTATTGATGCTGAATTGTGTATGGATGATCCATGGGGATAAAGGTTTGAATATATGAATAAATTTAGCCTATGTTTTTGTTATGATGATCTTGACGTTATGAGGATTATAATGTGATTCAATTATATTAAGGTTATGATTATCTATTGTTTATGATTTAATGTGATTATGAATTATGTGTTGTTGGTCTAATATGGATTTATTCTTGAAGCCTGGGCATCTACTTCTTTTCGATTGTTAATGTATAGTATTCACTGTAATCTCGACTCTATAGTGCATGAATGCAGTATTTTGTTTATGTAAAGAGTACTTGTAGCTACTGCCTTATATTGATATTATTGACGAATTATATGTGTAAATCATTGATAATCAAAACAAGGGAGTTTTGATAAGGATGATCTACATTTGTCCGATTCTATAGATTGATGATGTAGAGTACTTGGTATGATCTTTATCTTGTTATGATTAATGAATGATTTCAATTATGCTAGTGTACCTTTAGCTACTGCCCTTAATATTAATTGTTGACTAAATATGGTTATTGATCAATGATGATCAAAGGTTGATGAATTGGTAAAAATGACTCTTCCACTCTACTTTTTTATAGAATTGTTAGTTGATGAAGCCTTCTATGGAATTGTATTGTATGATCCACCTATGGTAGTGGTGTTTACTTTGCTGTTAATATATCTGTGATGTGGTCATGACGTCAAAGGCAATTGTGTTATGCATATGTGATGGTGATGATAACCCAATGTGAAGTCTCATGCCTAGTCTAGTATTCCAGTTGTTATCTAGTTTGTATCGATTATTGTATAAATATGCTAGGGATAGGTTATGTTTCTTCCATTTATGAGTTATAATTGTTAATAATCCCTTACCTATGTACCCCTATATGAATGTGTGAATAGATAAGGTTAGGAGTGTTTAAAGTAATATTGTGTTGTTTTGTCTCCTATGCTATTATGTGTTGTGTGGTCTATGATTGAAGGTGTATTATGGTCTTAAGAGGTTGGCTGTCTCAATGTGTTGTTGATAGCCATTATGTGATCATGTCCACCAATGTACACAGACTTACACATTATGCATGCTTACAAGTAGTATAGGTCCATGCTGTGTAATGAATGGTTATTATCATATGCACTAATGTCTACTACTATTCATGTAGAGTATATGTATCTATGAAGTATGTGATGTATCATCAACTAGGAATACTTGATAGGTGTACTAGTATGGGCAAGGTTATGGGACCTTGTCTATGCGTCGCACATGTGTGCCTTGATATGATAGTTCCTAGGCTTGGTTTTCTATCTAGATGTATATGAATGCATGATTATGTTAATGTGTGAACATGCTTGATATTAATGTGTTCTCTGAAAGGATTGCTCACATATATGTACACACACACATGTATGATGATCTAGTCAATGGATGGGCCTTGAATGGTTTGTCAAGTGTAACCTAAACTAGATGGTGCTTTACATATGCTATGTCCATATTAAAGGACTCCTCACATTATTTAGATTGATGAACACTCATCTATGACTTATGAGACAAGCAGATGAGGAGTTTAATAAAGCGTAATTAACTTAGCACCGAGTGAACTTGAATGTGAGTGGTGTCCTTTCCCAATATTGGAAGGTAGGTTCACCATAATTATCATGAGGTGGATAACTACAATGACTCAATAGGCATAAAAAGGGTTTCCATATATACCTCCAAGTTTCATAAACTATGCTTGCCCCACCGGATCTAGCAATTGATATCATTTAGTGTTCTAGAACGTATGAATGTTCTACCTTTGCTAGGTCGATCATCTTCCATTTGTGTAGAGCTCTACAACACCAAATTCCATGTAGGACCCATGGTCTTGGTGTCGGTTAAGACTATAGTTTCCCTAACGTAAATTGGACAATGGAAGTAAATGACTAGGCCCTAACTATGATAACCTAATGGTAGTTGGTCAGTGTAGGTGGGGCTATGGGACTTCACCTACGCATTGAACAAGTAGTTGTTGAGGGATGTAATAGAAAGGTGTTATAATGTATATGACTATGTTTATGTTTCTTACGCATGCCATTGTAGTGTTGTCTGCTTATTGTGATGAAATGCATGATATCAGTCTATATTAAATGTTCTTATCCTTAAGTGCATACTGTTTGTCCTATTGGCTATATGAATGAAGGTCCTACTTTGGTTACATGTTGACTATAGTGTTCTGTTTGATGTGTGAAGTACATGTTATGATTGTTGTTGTCTTATGATAGTTTAACTAAGTATGTGTGAGGTTATGGGGATTCACATGTACATTGCACCATTGGACTTAGATTAGGATTATGTGTAAGATCTTATGATAAGGGTAATGTGAAGTATGTGCCTTGTTATATGAAATAGTCCTATGAATGTATGTTCTGACTTGAGAGGTTGTAGGTATTGTTTCATCTACCCTTAAGGTGATTCTTGAGTATTAATTGTGTTATGGGACATTATCTATACAATGCACCAAGTGTCAGAGAGGGTTTCTTGGGAAGTTAAGGAGTTAAAATAAATGGGGTTCATTGTAAAAGGAAATAAGATACTGTAAATGGGTCAAAATGTCACTAAAATTATATGTGTGATTTTATGTAATATTTTGACCATAGTATATGCCTAAATGAAGTATTGAAGTTGTATAATGCTTAATGTATCAAGTTTTAAGAAGTTTTCACAAAAAGACGTGATGCTTGATTTCAAGTAAAATGTCCCTTTTAAATGCATGTTTTTTCATGGTTTCCATACTTAGTGCATTCTTGTACTAACTCCATTCTTCTCTACCTTTTTATACAAAGTATAGGTTATTTATTCTTCGTGGATGTCTCTAATGGTGAGGATCTTGATATGTGATTCCCTAACATAAGGAAAGGAATCCTTAAGTCCAAGGATTTCCTAAGCCTTACTTTACGGTAAAGTCTTTTAATAATATACATATGGCTTATGTAGTAAGGGTCATGTCCTTAATTGCCCTAATGATGTTAAGTCTTGGATGCCAAAAATATACTAGAGTTTTTAACTATGTATTACGATATTTTATATATAATGCAACTGACGTTCTAGAATATGATGCACTATGAATGTTTTAATAAACTTTCCGCTAAATTTACCTATGACAATGGGATGAATGATAACTATGGGCTTGTATAAGAACTTCGAGAGGTCAAGTACGCCATGTTACTTCTAGAGGGTGCTCCGGGGTCGTGACAACCTCCAAGTATACGAGTGCAAGGCTAAGGTAGCTTCCCATACTACTACCAAAGCTAAGAACATCTCTTTGGTCATTCTTGTTAATAATCCACTTTCATAATTAAGACCTTAGTTCATCATGTCATATGAGCACTATGCCCCTAAGCCAACTCAAAACATACTTGTGTATTGCATGTGAAGAAGTACTACCTCACACACTAGCATATCTTGATGTCACCCTATGTTGTTTCAATAAGTCTCTAGCAGACTTACTTATTACTAAAGAAACTACAATCTTGTGATTCCCTCAAGACATGCTTGTGCAATGTACATGAGGCAGCCCATACTACACCATATACTAAGCCTATCTTTAAGGCATCGTTAACATGTTCACCCGCCATAGCTTTACCATCTCTTAACATCATTTATGAAGATCCTCTCATTTTTAGTCTACTTTAATAGGAAAGGTGATACGCTCAAATTTACTTCTCGAAATGAAGTAAAAGCGGTAACATCAAATAAAGAATCCGACTAGTGAGGTTCGGATCGTTCCCACGAGGAAAATGGTTCAGACTTATCTGTATTCTTTTATTACTTCTATTTAGTCAATTATTTCCCGGAAACAAATAACTAAAGGGGGTTTTGATTAATGAAAGCAATTAGCTAAATTAAAGTAAACAAGGGACAGGTTCAAGTATTGGAGTTTAATCAAGTAATAAGAGTAACTAGGGCATAAATGTTCCCCACAGGCTCCTAACTCGGTATTTCTAGCTAGAACAATCCTTTCCTAGTATCTTGCATGCAAAGTGATAAGTTAGGTTTCACTAACTTCTTGGTAAGGCATCTACAGAATTGCACTCCCACCTTGGTCCGGCTACGTGTGTTGCTTTACTAAACCTTATCTTTACCTCATATTAAGCATCATATACGATATTTGACTAAGTTGTTAGTTCGTACCAACCGACATTAGCCTATTAGATAGTATATACTAAATCTATGTTTATAATTCTTTTCCTATTATCAACCTCCTTGGTCAAGCAAAAAGTAATAAGGCGAGTTATAATGTTTTCCATCCGTTAAAAGTACTTCTAAGCGAAAGAATTATCAATACATGCAAGACACTATTCTAGAATCGTTATTTTAGCTAGGTTTTACCTTAATATTTACCCATGGTTCTCACAACCCTAGTTATGGAGTTTAGTTACCCATGCTAATAATCACACAATTCATAATAATAATGTAAGAATTCATGCACTTACTTTTTTGACAAAGAACAAAATCGAGAAATTTACTTCAATAAATCAGAAAACACCAATAATCGATTGCAGAAAAGTAATATCAAATCCCAAAATCAAAATTTCAATACTAACACAATAAAACTGAAAAATATCCAAGAGTCTAATTCGAAAAATGAGGTTTTCAGACTATTTATATGAAAGAAAACCTAATAAAAGAGGGAAATCTATTTAAGGAAAAATCTTCCCAAAACGCGTCTGAGTCGACGACCCTCGTGACGGACAACTCTCTTTTCTTCATCAACTCTCTTTTACCCTCGATGGACAGGTGTGACGGACCGTTTCAAGCACGATGATCCATCGAGGGGCTTCGTTAAATGAGACTTAGAATCCTTTTAAGTTGCGTACTAGGACTACTCTCTGTTAGCATTCACGAATGTGCAGGACGGACCGCCATGGCTATGACGGTCCATCGTAAGGTTATGTAGTCCCACACTTGGTCAGAATTCCCCAACTTCCTTCAACAGCCATTATCTTCTCACGACGGTTGAACCCTATAGACCGTCACAGTCACGGTGGACCGTCGTGGGGTTCGTAGGTGGTCACTTCTGCAATTTTAGCTCAAAATCTCCTCATTCTCCTTTGGACAGATTTCCTGGAAATAAATAGAAAACTACATCAAAAATCAATACAAAAAGGCTTTGGACACACACTAAACTTAAGGAAAAGGCATTGGAAGTACCGTGAAACCACGGTACATCAACACCCTCAACTTAAATTCGTTGTTTGTCCTCAAGGGATGCACTTTGACTCACTACAAAGTCTTTGTACAAGAGTATCCGTATTTTAGTTTTCGCAATCATTTGGCTATAAATCCTCATTTTTCTTATTATGTTCATTCATGCTATCACTATTAGGATTGAATTATGTGGATCAGACCATGACATAGACTCACCACAAAGTGACACCTATCCTATTCGATCTCTCAGCTAGGTGCTAATTTTTCCGTTATTGCAACTAGTGTCCTCACTTCAAAATATCGTCCTCATTTTTCACATAATGATTACAGTTTGAATATAAGTATTACTTTTCAATACTCGCTCTCAGAACAATTTAACAACTCATTTACACATATTGCCATAGACTTGCGTTTATTTTCACTTCTTTATGTTCGCCACAACAACTCTTACGATGACGATAGGACTTTCTTAGCAGGCAACATAGGCTCAGGGTCATGTACGGTATATTTAGGTATATTTTAATGACTTATTGCCCTCTAACACATAGGCTAAGCGTCATACCTTTTTATCGTTTTATTTCTCCCTATTTTTCAATTTTCTTTCACCTTGCTATTCTCCCTTTCTTCTCCTTTGTGTAAGTGACTCTTCTTTTTTCTTGTGTTTATTTTGTTTTTATGCTTGAGTTACTATTGTTTTGTTCTTTCTTCCTCTTGATTCTTTCAACCTCTCTTTATAGAATGTTCCTCATAACAATCACCCTCAACTCTTGGCTTTGCCATGAGTCAAGGTTCAAAATACACAAGATTTGGGTCAGGGCCACGACAAGGTTGTTTTCTGCATAAGCCACCCTTAACTTATGCTTTTGGCATAAGTTGAGGTGCACATGTCCAAGGAGGGACCAGGGCCAACACATTGTTTCCAGAAAAGATTAGATGAAGTGAAGAAGAAAGATCTATTTTAAGGTCAAATTTTTTGGATCAATAAGGGATTACTTCATTCGGGTTTTCTGTTATTTTAGTCTAAATATTGACTATTTTGAACAAGGGCCTATGATCCTTTCCTAATTGTCTATTACGACTTACTTTTAGCAGGACTAACCAGGCAAGTTCTAGCTCAATATCAATGGTGGAATATTTAAATTTTCCTCACTCTCACTTGACATCTCATTACTCTACTAGATTATCAGACACATAGTTTGAATCTTAGATTTAGGGTCATGTCGTAGTTTATGTCTATGTCATGCTTAGAGCCACACATTTATCAGTTACTCTCCCTAGTAATGCATCATTTTCATTACATCAGGATATCATTTCTGTTTTAGCCATCATGCCTCAGAGTTATACTATGTACACAAGATATAGACATGCTGGTTTAACAATAAAAACAATTAGTCTCGTGTGGAAAAATAACACAGGAAAGAAAACCCCAAAAGAGGATCGTGAGTTGGGCTACTCAGACTTCACCCTAGCACTAACTTTCCCTTTACCCCACCCCCCAAAAACAGATATGCAACAATCCCCAATGCATAAAAGAATCTGAAATAATAGAGTAGTGGGTGAAGCAAACTTGAGGTGCAAAGCGCCGACGATCAACAAGTTGGTGGGTCCGGTGTCCCATTTATGGTTTTTGACTTGACGAGTTCCCATCGACGGTCTGTCGAAGGTTTGACGGTCCGTCGTGGGGGTCCGTCTTGACTGACCCAACTTAGAAAAATTAGAAAAACATACTTGCGCACGACGGATAGTTGCAACGGTCCGTCGCAAGCGTGACAGTCCGTTGCAAGCGTGATGGTCTGTTGATGGGTCTGTCAAAGGAAACCTAATTAATGCTCTAGCAAGAACTGCTAACAAAAAGAAAACCAATATTTAGGCCGGACGTTTAAGGAAACAAAAGAAAAGAAACATGCATGTATAACTAGAAAATCACGAAAAACATATAGTTGGCTAAAGGATACAAATTGGGTTGCCTCCCAACCAATGATTAATTTACCGTTGCGGTACGACGTAGGACACTTTATTACTCAGACTTCATTAATAAGGTATGTCTCGATCACTTCATTCACTATTTCAGTGTGCCCTACATAGATTTTGGTTCGCTGTCCATTCTCCTTAAACCGCACACCCTCCTTGTTCTCCAACTCAACCGCTCCGTGAGGGAATAGTTGGGTGATCAAGTAAGGTCCAGTCCATTAGGACTTGAGTTTTCCTGGAAAAAAACGCAACGTAGAATCAAATAAATGCACCAAATCCCCAACCATAAAATCACATTTCTCAATCTTTTGGTCATAATACTTCTTCATCTTTTCTTTGTAGAGGGTTGAACTTTCATAAGCTTTTAGGCGAAATTCATCAAGCTCATTGAACCCATTTAACCTCTATTCATTCCAATCCATTTTCAACTTTTTCATTGCCTACAAGGCTTCATGCTCTAATTCAACTGGTTACTGACAAGCTTTCCCATATACAAGTTTGTATGGGGACATACCTATGGGAGTCTTGTATGCTGTCCGGTAGTCCCAAAGAGCATCATCAAGCAACCTTGACCAATCCGTTCTACTAGCATTCACCGTTTTTGACAAAATCTTCTTACTCTCCCTATTTTACCTCTCAACTTTCCCACTAATTTTAGGATGGTAAGGAGTGGCCACATTATGGCGAACCCCATATTTCTTCAATAATCACTTACACAATTTGTTGCAAAAGTTGGATCCCCCACCACTAATAATAGCCCTTTGGGTTCCAAATTAGGAAAATATATTCTTTTTCAAGAACGCGGTGACACTCTTCCCTTCATTATTTGCGAGTGCGATAGCTTCCACCCATTTAGACACATAATCGACCACTACTAGAATGTACTTCATCCCATGAAAACTCACAAAAGGGCCCATAAAGTCAACCCCACACATTAAATATCCAATAACAACAATGGATTTAAAGGGAGGTCTTGCTTTATCGATATGCCCCCATCTCTTTGGCATCTATCACATGCCTTAGCGAACTCATGAGCATCTTGATTGATAGTTTGCCAATAGCATCCACATTTCAAGATCCTATGAGGGGTCCGGATACTAATATGATGTCCACCTACAAGTGAAGAATGACATGCCTTCAAAACACTCAACATCTCAATTTATGGCACACAACGCTGAATAAGCCAATCCACACAACTCCTATACAAGTATGGCTCATCCCTAAAGAACTTTTTCACATCATACATGAATCTTTTCCTTTTCATTAAAGGACAAGTCGGTGGGATGATATCGCTACCCAGATAATTCGCAAAATCTGCGAACCATGGAATCAAGTCTTGAGAGGAGGCCAATACATGCTCATCGGGGAAATTATCATAAATTTCAGTCTTATCCCCCAACTCTCTCATTGTTTCATCTTCTAAACGAGACAAGTGATCCACAACTTGATTTTCGGTCTCTTTTCTATCAATCACCTCAAAATCAAATTCTTGCAATAGTAATACCTAACGAATCAACGTCGGTTTTGCATCCTTCATTGCCATCAAATATCTCAAAGCAGAATGATTAGTATGCACTATAACCATAGATCCAAGAAAATAGGAGCGAAATTTCTCAAAAAGCAAAGACTACTGCAAGGAACATTTGCTTAGTCATGGTGTAGTTCTGTTAGGCTTCATTTAGGGCTTTACTAGCATAGTAAATAGGGCGAAGGATTTTGTCCCTTCTTTGCCCCAATGCCACACCAAGAGAAATCCCACTAGCAACACACATTCCCTTAAATGGCTTGCTCCAATATGGAAAAATAATAATAGGTGCAGACACCAACTTTTCTTTCAACTAACCAAATGCCTTAAGACATGATTCATCAAAATAAAATTTACACTCTTTCTCAAGCAACTTGCACAAATTATGCGCAATTTTTTTTAAAATCCTTGATGAACCTCCGGAAAAAACCTGCATGCCCAAGAAAACTTCTCACACCTTTTACAGAGATAGGTGGGGGAAGTCTATTTATTATCTTGACTTTAGCTCGATCAACCTCTATACCTTCTCTGAAATGCGATGACCCAATACAATACCCTCTTTCACCATGATGTGATATTTTTCCCAATTTAGTACTAGATTGCAGTCTTCACAGCTCTTGAGAACCTCAGACAAATGACTCAAACACCGCTCAAAGGAGTCACCAACCACCGAAAAATCATCCATAAACACCTCAATATTGTCCTCCACCATATCGGAAAATATCGACATCATACATCTCTGAAATGTGGTGGGTGCAATGCACAATCCAAACAACATTCTCTTGACTGAAAAGGTCCCCTATGGACAGGTAAAGGTGGTTTTTTTAATCTTCTGGTGCAATAGAAATCTTATTATACCCCGAATAACCATCTAGAAAACAGTACCACCCCTTTCCGGTAAGTCTATCAAACATCTGATCCATGAAGGGTGTAGGAAAATTGTCTTTTTTGGTCCATATATTTAATTTTCGGTAATCCATACACACCCTCAACCAATCACTGGTGTCATTAGAACAAGCTCATTTTTCTCATTAGGGCCACACTCATTCCCCGTTTCTTAGGTACACACTGAACAGGGCATACAAAACTACTACCAGCGATTGGATATATCACTCCGGCATCAAACCACTTAATAATTTTTTTCTTCACTACCTTTTTCATAGGTGGATTTAGACGTATCTAATGCTCAATACTTGGCTTATGATTGGGCATGAGTTGGATCTTATGAGAACAATTACCGGGAGGCATCCCTATAATATCAGCAATAGTCCACCTAATATCTCTTTTATAATTTTTTAACACTTTCACCAAACTCTCAACTTGATGCACATTCAAATCAGATGCAAAAATAACCGGCAAAGTGTCATATTTTCCGAAAAATACATACCTTAGATGAGGTGGTAGAGGCTTAAGTTCTAATTTTGGAGCCTCCTCAATAGACGGTTTCGCGGGTGGAGATTCGCGATGTTGGATATCTAACTCAAATTTCTTAGGTTTAAAACGAACGTTACCTCGATAAAGTGCCACGACCAATGACCCATACTCTTCAATTCAATCACTATAAAAAATTCATGATCACTGCCGCAAATCTTTCTACACCCAAACGCTCTTCAATTTGTACCTCAGATGACTCTTCAACTGTGTAGGATATAGCATATACCGATTGGAGCTCACCACTCTTCCTCATGGACCTACAAATGTTTAAGGTCACTTTTTCGTTATTCAACCGGAATTTCATTGTCCCCTTTTCCATATCAACCAAGGCTTTACCCGTAGGAAGGAAATGCCTTCCAAGAATAATTGGGCAGAAATATGAACGACTCCACTTTTACTAGCAAATACTGAAGTATACCAATTTTCCTTTTTACCGTTCGATCGGCCATCAATAGCCGCATCGCAATGGGCTTTCGGTCACATAAACCCAACTTCTTGTAAATCAAGAGGGGTACATATTTATGATTGCCCTAATATCATATAATTCCTTCGCAAAATGTAATAACCCGATTGTTCAAGGAATAGTGAAGGAACCGGGATCTTCTTTCTTTTGCACTATATATCTTGTAGCAATAACACTATAGTGATGCATTCTATCATCATCCTAAAAAGGGACTGATCTTTTCTTCGTAATCAAATCTTTCATTAACTTGGCATAACCGGGCATTTGTTCAAGATCTTTTACAAAAGGGACATTTATAGAAAGCTATTTCACCATCGTTTTAAAATGACGGTATTTACCATTCTCGGTCTTTTTTATTAACCTTTGTGGGAAAGAAGGTGGTGGTCTTGGCATGGGGATCACCTTTTGGGGCACCTCAATATCTTTTACTGTAGTATATTCTAACTCACCACAAACCTCCACCACCGTATCATTATCTCTTATCACCTTTTCTACACCATACGACATAGGTGGGTCAATGGTTTTCCTACCACCCTGGTAGTGATTGTCATACAATGCCCATCATTTTTTGGATTTTTGATAGTGTTAATACGAAGAGTGCCCGGTTGCCGTGTGTTCACAATTGTATAGAATTAGGCCATTTTCAACAAGAGATGCTTAATCGAGATTGCATGTGTATCAAATTTCTGCCCTATACATGCTAAGTAATTCATTAACTCTTTAGTGTTCTCATCACTAGCATCGAACCTCCTCATCACATTATGAATCATATCCTCAACTCACGCCATACTAC
Organism: Solanum pennellii; assembly: GCF_001406875.1. Classification (NCBI taxonomy): domain Eukaryota; kingdom Viridiplantae; phylum Streptophyta; class Magnoliopsida; order Solanales; family Solanaceae; genus Solanum; species Solanum pennellii. The sequence goes on along the minus strand of NC_028638.1, from coordinate 5,876,045 downwards.
ATTCACCATCCCTAGGTACAACTTCACGATTTTGAGGTGGAACATAGGGCCAACTCCTATCATTTGTGTTATAATAGTTACCTCAGTTGAAGTTGTTGTTGCGGTTGTAATTCCCATCTCTGATAAAATGAACCTAGCTATTATGAATACCATAGTTCCAACCTTGTTTTCCTTGAACTTGGCGTCAATTCTCCTGATTGGAGCCTTGGGCGTTCGTCAGAAACCCCTAATTTGATCATTCAACTCATAGGAGTCCTTCTCATAGGAATTTTCATCATTTGGCGGTGGTGGTTTAGACAAGTAGTTCACCTTATTTACCTTTTCCGCACCCCAACAACATGTTTCAACACCAACCCAAACTCAGTTCTCATTGGAGCAATCTCCTAAGAAGATCATCTGCAACTGAGTTGTGTGCGGATTTGACTAGAAGGTGTTTCTCCCAGTATCTGACATCCTAGTACTCCAAGATTTATTTTTTCAGGAGAATTTTCTCTAACTTTTCAGAAATCTCGACATAAGGACACTCCCCATAAGAACCACCCGCTATCGTATCAAACACCTCTTTGTTATTATCATCTGTCCCCGATAGAAATACTCTTTAAGAGACTCATCACCTATGCGGTGAATTGGGACACTTTGCAATAGTGAAGTGAACCTATCACAAGAACTGCTAACTTACACTACCGGTAGAACCACAAAGTTGTTAAGTCTATCTTTGTGGTTTACTTAGTTAGACATCGGGTAGTAGCGTGCTATAAAAGCATCCCTCAGTTGATTCCAAGTGATGATTGAGTTATAGGAGATCTCAGTAAACCAGATAGCAGCCTCTTCCATCAGTGAGAGAGAAAACAATCTTAGCCAAATTACATCCATATTAAAATAGGGCCTCCCTACACAACTTTTCCACACTCGCCTTACATTAGCGATGTGGGCATGTGGATCCTCAAAAGGTTGCCCATAAAAGAAACCTCTGGCATTGAGCATTTGCATCAGAATACTAGTTACCACAATAGTGTGGCCGTGTGGTAGAGGGGGCAAGAAGAGTTGCCCATCAGAGTCTGTGATATTATCATAGCCCCTACAGTACTCTTGAGGGCGAGCGTCGACCAATGTTTTCATTTGCGGGTCTACCTCATCACCTTGGATGCCAAATTTTTGATTCATTCTTCTTAAAGTACGCTCTAGTTCGGGGTCAGGTTCACTTACGGGTAATCCTCTACTCCGTGTGTTTGGCATATAAGGAAATTACACCTATAAAAGATAAAAACAAAAAGAAAAAGAAAAATTAGGAAAATGTTGACTAAATTTCTGTAATAAGCTTAAAGCTAATCTAAAGGTCACTTTCCCCGGCAATGGCGCCAATATTTAATACTCTCAAATTTACTTCTTGAAACGATGTAAAACCGGTCGCATCAAGTAAAGAACCCAAATAGTGAGGTTGGCATCGTTCCCATGAGGAAAATGGTTCAGACATAATTTTATTCTATTATTACTTCTATTTAGTCAATTATTTTCCGAAAACAAACAACTAAATTGGGGTGTTGATTAATGAAAGCAATTAGCTAAATTAAAGTAAACAAGTTACAGGTTCAAGTATTGGAGTTTAATCAAGTAATCAGAGTAACTAGGGCGTAAGTGTTCACCACAGGCTCCTAAATCGGTAATTCTAGCTATAACAATCCTTTCCAAGTATCTTGCTTTCAAAGTGATAAGTTACGTATCTCTAACTCCTTGGTTCGGCATCTAGAGAATTTCATTGCGCACCTTGGTGCGGCTATGTGTGTTGCTTTACTAAATCTTATCTTTACTTCATATGAAACATCAAATTCAATATTTGACTAAGTTGTTACTTTGTTCCAACAGACACTAGCTTATTAGATAGTATACACTAAATCTATGTTGATAATTCTTTTCCTATTATTTACCTCCTTAGTCCGACAAGTAGCAATAGGGCAAGTTCTAACATTGGACATCCATTAAAAAGACTTCTAAGCGAAAGAATAATCAATACATGCAACACACTATTCCAGAATAGTTATTTTAGCTAGGTTTTACCTTGTTATTTGCCCATGGTTCCCACAATCCTAATTATTTAGTTTAGGTATACATGCTAATAATCAAACAATTCATAATAATAATGTAAGAATTCATGCACTTACTTTGATGAGAATGAACAAAATCAAGAAATTTACTTGAATAAATCACAAAAAACCAATAATCGATTCTAGAAAAGTAATATCATATCCCAAAATCAAAAGTTCAATACTAAGACAATAAAACTTAAAGTTATCCTCTAACTTAAAAAATGAGGTTTTTCGGAATATTTATAAGAAACAAAACCTAATAAAAGAGGAAATCTATTTAAGGAAAAATTTGTCCAAAACTCATCTAAGTTGACGACCCCTCGTGACGGACCGTCGTGGTCTTCCGAAGCTTCATACTTAGCTCTTTTTATGCTGCTTTTCTTCCTTAACTCTCTTTTACCCTTGACGGGTAGGTGTGACGGACCATTGCAAATACGACGATCCATTTGATGGGCTTCGTTCCACGACACTTAGAATCTTATGAAGTTGGGTACTGGGACTACTCTCTGTTAGCATTGACGAATGTGCAGGACGGACCGTCGTAGCTATGAAGGTCCGTCGTGAGCTTCCGTAGTCCCACACTTGGTCAAAATTTCCAAACTTCCTTCAGCAATCATTATCTACTTACTATGGTTGACCCCTACAGACCGTCACAATCACGATAGACCGTCGTGGGGTCCGTACATCAAAAGACAACGCAAGTCCAATCCTATATTCAATCACTTCTTCTTTAATGACCCTAGGTTATACCTTGTGCAATGAACTTATAATGCCCCATTACACCATTTACGCAAGTTACTACTTTTGAGCACTATGTGATACTTCTTAAAGCATGTATAAGTTCTTAACCATATGGATCTAACGAGAAACCTCTCAAGGTATGTCTTGATCCCTTAATAATAATGAACACTACGAGATACCCATTGGACATGTCTAAGTTCATTCGTTGCGTATGAACACTACGAGATACCCCTTGGGCATGTCTAAGTTCATTCATTGCGTATGAAGAATACGAGATGCTTCTCAAGCGTGTTTAAGTTCATAGGATATGTAGATCTCTACTAGGATACCTTGAATCTACTACGTGAAGGACTCCCGCCTCATGAGATCTAATGGAATTGTCATCACAATGATTAAGTGTGGCTCTCCTTTCTACTTGGAGTTTATACCCTTGCTAGACTATCCGTCTCACTTTGCATATCCATTTGGAGGCAAGCATTTACTCCAAGGTTTACTTGTCAAGCCTTGCTCAACCTTCTCTCATGGAGGGATGTCCGAGAAAATCTCTCACTATTCAAGTGAATTCTATAACTTTCAATCATCCTAAATCTACATCCAACACAACAATCCTAAGGTTCATTATATCTCAATTCATTCTATCTTCATTTATAGGTATATTATAGATTCTTATATCCTTAGCTTTCTTCACAGATTCTTCAATACTAGGTTAATATAGTCGTAGTTCATACTTTAGGGTTCAATTCAATCAATAGCATTCCCAATTCATCAAACCTAGTCAAATTCATGCTTAGATGATTCAATCATAATCAATTAATATAAAATTTAATCATGTTAAGAAGAATCAAGATAAAACCTTCATCAAATCTCCAATGGACTAAGATCATTATGATTACCCTAAATCTCAATTATCATAATTAACCATGGAAACTTGATAAAAACAGTATGTAATCATCATATAATCAACATTTAAGGTTACCCACCATATTGGGATCACAATAAAGACCTACCTACTATGCAATCACAACCTCTCTAGATTGGGGTTCTTTTGATTAACAATTGAAGGGAAACTAGGGGGATTCATGGATGGAAGAATCCATGAATGAATAAGATTCAAATACCTTAGATTAGAGCCTTAATATTAGACTGAATCCATGCAGAAATCTTCCTAAGTGGCTTCTCCCAATTCTTCTTCTTCTCTAATGGTGTTCTTGAGAGTTCTAATGTGAGAGAGGGGTTTTGATCTAGATTCTACAGTCTAAGGGGTCTTTTTTTTTAAATAGTCATATAATACCTAAAACTACGTCAAATAACCGTCCATGCATTTATTTGGACAAGGGGTGAATTTCCCAATTCACCCCTTCACATAACATTTAATTGCGAGAAATGCAGGCTGCATCAACGGTTGACCATAGGTGGGGCGACGGTCCGTGCAGGTCCGTCTTCTTTGTCAAGGATTGATCCAAGGTGCGCTTTTCTCTATATACTAAGTATCAATCAACACTTCCCATCAACGGGGCGTCGAACAACCCACGAGGCGTCTATTGCCTCATTGATTAATACTGTCTAGGCAGTGTATAGGCCATGGTTGGGGTCCTTATTGAGGGCCAAAGGTTATCAAAAGACTTACTTAATTAAATCAAGAAGTGAACGCCCATACACCTTCTCCAAGATTACCTAAATAATCCTTAAGAATGCCTAAGTTTAGATCATGTCAAATTATTAAATTTACTTCCGTATCGAGAGTCATTCTTAAGACTACCCTAGGTGTGATATGAAGTGACCATAACTATGTCCCCTTCATACCTTAAATAGACAACCCTTAAACTACTCTAGGCAAGTACATATTTATTTAACATGATTTCAAAGTTAGGTCATTATCTTCATTAGTTTACTTAAAAGACATTCATCACATAACCACATTAAAATAATGGTCTTAAAGTAGACCTAGTGACTAACTCACTAACACCTTCAAAGCCTAATCGTCCAATATCAAGATAGCATCCACTACCACCACCTAAACTTCATATAGTTTCTTAAATACTAGTGGGTTTCCTATATGATGAGAATAGACAATAACAAACATTGACCATGGTAGCTACGAATGGAATCCGGAAATATAACATACTCCGGTGGAGAGTGTTCCACTTGCCAAGCGTAGAACTTGGACACATCCTATTTAAGCATATGGTTAAGGAATATGAAGGTTTCCTTTGTTCTCCATTTACATATTTAAAATAGAAAACTCCCCTAACTATACTAACTTGGTTCTAGCCTTTGTTATCATGGAGTAATTCAAATAAAGTAGTACATAAAGGGGTTCCATATCAAGTTCACAACCCAATCACATTACATCTTACAAAAGAGGTCCCTTAGGTTTCCTTACAATGGTGAATACGATATCTCAATGACTTTAGTAAGGATTATTTCATGCTAATACAGACACTCAATCTTATGTCTATCATTCACACAAGAAGGATACCGTCACAACTTTCAACTTCAAGGATATCTTATGTAAGACCCTCCAAAATGAGTTTCTATATAATCACTTGTTCCTATAAGATTTTTAACATGTTAATTATGTTTTTAGAGTATGCATGCGTTATTTGAAGTTATTTGGAAGTCAAACATCAAGGGACGATCAAAACGTTCGACGACTAAAATCCAAGAGGCCTTAGATGTTTTCATGTCTTTATATGTGTTTTATTGGCTTATATAGTCCTTATATGATTAAAAATGATTTTTACAGGAATTATTTTGAGTTTCATGAAGTTTAGAGGTCAAACGTCCAAGAACGTCCAAGATGTTGAAAAAATAGCCCTTCAGACGTGCATTTGTGTATCTTGAGTTTGTCTAGCATGTTTGGACGTGTTACGAGTATTTATTTTTTGTGAAAATGATAGGGATGGTACTTGACATGTTAAGGTATATATTTATGTTGGAAACGCTTGGGTACAACTCTCCAAGGGCCCCGCAAAACACCCTCAACGGGGACACAAAGGTTGTCGACACACTGCCTTAGCAGTGTCGATCGAAGGAGCCAAAGGACACCTGTAAGTCCACCAACACCCCGTTGATGGGGAGGCTTTGATGGAAACTAGACTGGTGAAGTCTTAAGGTGTATTTCAATCCCAAGACCCAAACAACGGCATGCAGTATGGTTTGTCAATGGACCTACTGGGCGTTGTTGAGGTCGTTGATGCAGTTTGCGACAACTGCCATGAACACATTTTTAATTATGGGGTGAATGTGAAATTCAGCCCACGTGGTAACCTGACCCTAGTTGAAAACCCCATTCCTAATTCAATTCAAAAAAGTTAGACTTCCCTCAAAAACCAAACTCTCTCTAGAACCTCCATTGAAGGTGAAGCTCAATAACAGCCTGGAGCTTGGACTTCCATGGGTTCTTTATCAAGTTTCAGAGGTTTTATTCTACATTAAGGTATAATGATCCTTCATCCCCATCTAGAGAGTTCCTTCAATGTTTTCAAAGAAGTTTCATGTTCAAATCTCCTTCTTATTTAATCTAGCCATGCATTCTTTCTCAAAACATTTTCAAAGGCTTAATCATGTTGAATTGATGAAAATGTATTTATTTTAACGTGAAATTTAATCCCATTGCCTGATGAACCCATGCTCCCTTCAAACTATCATTTTAGCCTATGTATGGGCTTTGTGATCTTGAACTGATGTTGGTCTAATTATGATTCTAGCATGTTAAATTGCTTATACCAACTACCCATATTGTAAATGAAAATGAATTATGGGATATTGGATCAATTTTGATTGATGTTTGAAGACTTAATCTCTACTTCCTATATTTTGTTAATATATGGCATTCACTATAACATTGACTCTATAATGCATGAATGTGGAATTCGATTATGTAGGGATAATTGTATCTACATCCTTACTTTTATGTTATTTATATATTGTGGGTATGAATCCTTAATGATCACAACAAAGAAGTGTTGGTAAGGATTGATTTACATTCTCTTGGCATATAGATTTACAACGCTATATATATGATGTGATCTAAGTTCTAGGGTAGGTGAAACATAATTAATGATTTAGATACATCCTTATATTGGTATTTTTTACATATTATGAATGTTGATATAATGATCAAATAAAGGAATACTAGTAAGTGATCTATGTCTCTCCACTCTCTAATTTGTTGTTTATGTAGTGTACTTTTTAGTAGCATGATTTTGTAGTGGAATATAAATGGTTTATTTTATGATTAAAGTACATTTAGATACTTCCCTATATATTAATTGTGGATGAAAAAGTTTTACTGATCAATGATGATGAAATGTTGAAGAATTGGTAGGAATTGCTTTTCCTCTATACTTTCTTATAGTATTTCTTGTTGATGTAGCCTTTTATGGCATTATGTGGTATGGTCCACTGATGGTGGCGGTGTGTAATTTATTACCAATATATATATATGTGATGTGACATGTCCTTGAAGACATTTATACTATGAATGTGTGTTTGTGATCAATCACCTTATGTGAAGCTTTTGCCTACTTTCCTCTTCGTGTTATGATCTGGGTTGTAAAGCTAATGTTAAGAGCATGTAAATGGTTATGTTATTATGTATACTTTCTTCCAATGATAAGGTCTTATGTTAAGTGTTATGTGAAGTTAAGTTAATATAGGTGCATAATGACTAGATCTTTCTTTAAGGGTGTTGTAAGTCTTAAATTAATGAGCCTTATGCTATGTTATTCATTCTATGATGTTGTATGATGTATCATTGTCACGACCCAAAACGGGCCGCGACTGGCACCCACACTTATCCTACTATGTGAGCGAACCAACCAATCTAATCCTCAACATTTTAACCATAATGAACAAAATACGATGCGGAAGACTTAAAACTCATTGATAAAAATCGATTAAATAACTTATAAAAATTCAACATCTATTATCCCCCAAAATCTGGAAGTCATCACCACAAGAACATCTATGATCAAATTACTAAACTAAGAGTATTCTAAGAAGCTAAAATAAACAAAAGCTAGTCCATGCCGGAACTTCAAGGCATCAAGACATGAGGAAGAAGATCCAGTCCAAGCTAGAAGCATTAGCTCACCCTGAAATC
>NC_028638.1:5807336-5866599 GCF_001406875.1 Solanum pennellii | reverse complement strand
AATAGTCCAAAACGCCCCTTAAATTACTAAGAAGAAATCCGACCCAGCCTGGGATTACGCAGCCTGTGACAGCCCGTCGCGCCTGCGACGGTCCGTCCTGCTGCACCGTCACAGAGTTCAGAGACTCAATTCCACTAAAGGGTCTGTGACGGTCTGTCGTTCCCACGACGGTCCGTCCTGCCATGTCGTCACGAAGTTCAGAGAGTCGATTTCAGTACCCAAATTTCAGAATTCTAAGTGTTTTGGAACGAGACCCCCTCGACGGCCCGTCGTGCCCATGACGGTCCGTCGTGGGTTCCGTCGACTCAGACAGTTTTTCCAGAAATAAAATCTGCTGCTTAAAACGACTAAACAGGTCGTTACAATAGATACCAATTTACCCATCGTTCGTCCTCGAACGATCACAAGAAGAAAAACAAGGGCGAAAAGGAGTACATGAATCTGTAAACAAGTGTGGGTATCTTTCTCGCATATCAGCCTCCTTCTCCCAAGTAGACTCTTCAACTGGTCGATTCTTCCATTGAACTTTGATGGATGCAATCTCCCTTGATCTCAATTTGGGAATTTCTCTACCTAAAATGGCGATAGGCTCCTCCTCATAAGACAAATTCTCATCAAGCAGAACTGAATCCCAACGAATGATGTAGTTTCCATCCCCATGGTATCTTTTCAACATAGACACATGAAATACCGGATGCACTCCTGACAGTCCTGGAGGCAAGGCTAATTCATAAGCCACCTCCCCTACTCGCTTAAGTACTTCAAATGGTCCAATATACCTTGGGCTTAGCTTACCTCTTTTACCAAACCGCATCACTCCTTTCATGGGCGAAACCTTCAGCAAGACTTGCTCACCCTCCATGAACTCCAAGTCCCTAACCTTTCGATCTGCATATTCCTTTTGCCTGCTTTGAGCCGCTAGAAGCTTTTCTTGAATAGATTTCACCTTCTCTAATGAATCCCTCAAAAGGTCAGTACCCCAAGGTCTAACCTCAAATGCATCAAACCAACCAATGGGAGACCTACATCTCCTCCCATACAATGCTTCGAAAGAAGCCATGTCAATACTTGAGTGATAGCTATTATTGTATGAAAACTCCGCTAAGGGTAAGAAGTTATCCCAATGACCACCGAATTCTATCACACATGCACGAAGCATATCTTCCAATACCTGAATCGTTCGCTCAGACTGTCCATCGGTCTGAGGGTGAAATGCAGTACTAAGGTCCAACCTAGTACCTAATTCCGCATGCAATGTTCTCCAAAACTTAGAAGTAAACTGCGTACCTCTATCTGATATGATGGAGAGTGGAACTCCATGCAACCGAACAATCTCTGAGATATAAAGTTTGGCTAACTTCTCTGCATTGTAAGTCACCTTGACCGGAATGAAGTGAGCAGACTTAGTTAACCTATCCACAATTACCCAAATGGAATCAAACTTACCCAATGTCTTTGGAAGACCAACCACGAAGTCCATTGCAATCCTTTCCCACTTCCACTCGGGAATGGGCATTCTCTGAAGTGTTCCTCCGGGCCTCTGGTGTTCATACTTTACTTGTTGACAATTTGGACATTTGGCAACAAAATCAACAATGTCGCGCTTCATTCTACTCCACCAAAAGTGTTGCTTTAGGTCACGATACATCTTGGTTGCACCAGGGTGTATAGAATACCTTGAACTATGAGCCTCTGTCAGAATAGTGTTGATCAAATCATCAACACGGGGTACACATACCCTTCCCTTGATTCTCAAAACACCTTCCTCATCGATTGTTGCTTCTTTAGCCTCTCCTCGCAACACTTTATCTCGGATCCGGATCAATTTCTCATCATTAAACTGTTTTCCCTTGATCTTGTCAAGAAAAGAAGATCTCGCCTCCACACTTGCCAAAAATCCTCCCTTCTCATTTACTTCCAATCTCATAAGGTCATTAGCCAGAGTCTGAACCTCTCTAGCCAATGGGCGTCTAGAAGCTTGCAAGTGAGCTAGACTACCCATGCTCCCTGCTTTTCTACTTAAGGCGTCTGCCACAACATTAGCCTTTCCTGGGTGATACAAGATGGTGACATCATAATCCTTCAGTAGTTCCATCCATCTCCTCTGTCTCAAATTCAAATCTTTCTGAGTAAAGACATACTGTAGGCTACGATGATCCGTATAGACTTCACACTTAACCCCATATAGATAGTGTCTCCATTGCTTTAATGCAAACACTACCGCAGCCAACTCCAAATCGTGGGTCGGATAATTACGTTCATGCACCTTTAATTGCCTCGAAGCATACGCAATTACGTTCTTCTCTTGCATTAGCACTGCACCCAAACCAGAATAGGATGCATCACAATACACAATGAAGTTCTTACCCTCTACTGGCAAGGTAAGGATAGGTGCGGTAGTCAGCAAGGTCTTGAGTTTCTGAAAGCTTTCCTCACATTCATCCGACCATACAAATGGAACATTCTGCTTAGTCAAGTTCGTCAATTGGGAAGCAATAGAAGAGAATCCTTTGACAAATCGACGGTAGTAACTGGCTAAACCAACAAAGCTTCTTATTTCTGACACATTAGTAGGTCTTACCCAATTCTTCACTACTTCGATCTTAGAAGGATCCACCATCACCCCATCCTTAGAAACCACGTGCCCCAAGAAGGACACTGAATCTAGCCAAAACTCACACTTGGAGAATTTGGCATAAAGCTTTTTCTCCCTCAACATTTCCAACACAATTCTCAAATGCTCCTCATGTTCCTTCTTACTCTTGGAGTATATCAGTATATCATCAATAAATACGATCACAAAGAGATCCAGATATGGCTTAAAAATCCCGTTCATCAAGCTCATGAAAGCAGCAGGGGCATTCGTTAGTCCAAAGGACATTACCAAGAATTCATAATGCCCATACCTGGTTCGAAAAGCAGTCTTTGGCACATCTGCTGCCCGTATTTTCAATTGATGATAACCGGATCTCAGGTCAATCTTAGAGAAGACACAAGCACCTTGTAACTGATCGAACAAATCATCAATGCGAGGAAGAGGATACCTGTTCTTAAAAGTTACTTTATTTAGTTGCCGGTAATCTATGCACATCCGAAGACTCCCATCTTTCTTCTTCACAAACAAAACAGGAGCACCCCAAGGGGATGCACTCGGTCTAATAAAGCCTTTCCCTAACAATTCTTGAAGTTGGGCTTTTAACTCCCTTAACTCTGCTGGAGCCATTCTATAAGGGGGTATGGAAATGGGACGAGTACCCGGTTCCAAATCAATGCAAAAGTCAATATCTCTATCCGGTGGCATACCAGGAAGGTCTGCAGGGAACACATCCAGAAACTCACGAACTACCGAAACCGACTCAATCGAAGGTACTTGGGTAGTATCATCCCTGAGGTGTGCCAAGAACGCTAAACACCCTTTACTAACCATTTTCTTAGCACGAAGAAAGGAGATGATACGAACTGGAGTGGAAGTGTAGTCACCCTCCCACACTAACGGATCTGTCCCAGGCTTGGCCAACGTTACAGTTTTAGCATTACAATCTAAGATTGCAAAATTTGGAGAAAGCCAAGTCATACCCAGAATTACATCGAAATCAACCATTTCTAAGATAACCAAGTCTACACGAGTATTGCTACCCATAAAAGTCACCAGACAAGACCTATATACCTTTTCGACTATCACAGACTCACCCACCGGAGTAGAAACACGAATAGGCATGTCAAGCAATTCACAATGTAAATTAAGACCGGTAGCAAATGAGGAACATACATATGAAAATGTAGAGCCAGGATCAAATAATACAGAAGCCATGCAATCACAAACCAAAAGATTACCTGTGATAACAACATCTGATGTCTCCGCTTCAGACCTCCCAGGGAAAGCGTAACAATGGGCCCTATCACCTGTCTGCCCGTTGCCCCTACCATGTGGTGTTGTAGTAGCTCCAATTTGTCCGTCACCCCGGCCGTTTTGGTGACCACCATTACCTCGGCCACCACGTCCTCCAGAATAACGGCCTCTACCATGACCACCTCTACCTCTAGCTATTGGGGGTCTATAACTCTGTTTTGGACAATTCCTCCTAATATGTCCAGTCTCCCCACATCCATAACATTCTCTGGAGTCTAGCATAGGTCTCTGTGAGAATGACGAGGTCTGGGAATAACCTCCAACCTCAGAGAAATGTTGACCGGTCTGAGGTGGACCCCCAACTACAGTCTGTAGTGAAGACTGAATTGGTCGGACTGAGTAACCTCCTGAACCCTGTCCTCTAGAGTAAGAACCATTAAACTCACCTCCCTTTCGAAACCTTTTAGATGTCGATGCCATGGTGAAGTCATCTGGCTTCACTCCCTCCACCTCTATCACGAAGTCTACCACTTCCTGGAAGGATTTCGCTGTAGCCGCTACCTGTAAGGCTGAAATCCGCAAATCTGACCTCAACCCTTTCACAAAACGGCGAATCCGCTCTTGTGAACTGAAGCAAAGCTGAGTGGCATACCTAGATAATGCACGAAACTTAGCCTCATACGCAGTGACCGTCATTCTGCCTTGCTCTAGGCTCAAGAACTCATCTCTCCTCCTATCCCTCAAGGTCCGGGGGATATACTTCTCCATAAATAAGCTAGAGAATGACGCCCAAGTCATAGGTGGTGCCTCTGTTGGTTGACACTCAACATGTGACCGCCACCACATTTTGGCGTTCCCTTGAAACTGATAAGTCACAAACTCAACACCAAACCGTTCTACTATACCCATCTTATGTAGTAACTCATGACAATCAACCAGAAAGTCGTAGGCATCCTCAGATTCAGCACCCTTAAAGACTGGAGGTTTCAATTTCAAGAACTTACTGAAAAGTTCATGCTGATCGCTTGTCATTATAGGCCCTGTAGTCAAACGAGGAAACGTGCCTATTTCCAATGGAGCATCCATGCGGGGAGCCGCAGCAGTTGCCTGTTGTACTTCCGGAACCTGAGGTGTTGGTGCAGAAAACACTGGAGGTGTCTGGCCTTGATCAGATAACCCACTAAGATAAGCCAGAACCTGATTGATCATCTCTGGGGTAGGTTGGGGTGGCAATCCCTCATTCTGTACTTGTTCATTCTCCCCTTCCTCACCCTCTATTACTACTTCCTCAGTCGGTGGAGGAGTCACCGCCCTAGTACCAGATGGGGCAGGTGCTTGTCCTCTTCCCCTAGAGGACGTCCTCCCACGACCTCTACCACGGCCTCTTGCCGTTGCTCTTCCTCGAGCTACAGCCCCAGCGGCTGCCTCAGACGCACCCTGTTCCGCCGGTGCTGGTGTTGGCGTAGTCGTTGCTCTAGTTCTAACCATCTGCGAAATAGAGTGAAGATGGTCAGATACCAATTTGTATCACCTAGATACCAATTGGATTCAAGTAATAGCACGAAAGAAAGAAAGAATGGAATTTTCCTAAAGTCCTATAGCCTCTCAAAGAAAAGTAAAGGCGTCCCCCTACCGTTCCTTAAGACTCTACTAGACTCGTTCTTGTGTGATGAGACCAACGAACCTAATGCTCTGATACCAAGTTTGTCACGACCCAAAACCGAGCCGCGACTGGCACCCACACTTACCCTCCTATGTGAGCGAACCAACCAATCTAAACCTTAACATTTCAATTTAATATCAACAGAAAATAATGCGGAAGACTTAAACTCATTAATAAAAAGACAATTCAATAACTTCTAAAATTCAACATCTATTATTCCCCAAAATCTGGAAGTCATCACCACAAGAACATCTATGATCAAATTACTAAACTAAGAGTATTCTAAGAAGCTAAAATAAACAAAAGCTAGTCCATGCCGGAACTTCAAGGCATCAAGACATGAGGAAGAAGATCCAGTCCAAGCTAGAAGCATTAGCTCACCCTGAAATCCGGTGTAATGAAGACTGGCTAGAGTTGCGGTTGAGTTGAAGACGAAGGTACGTTTGCTGCACTCCACAAATAACAAAGAAAACAAATACAAGTAGGGGTCAGTACAAAACACGGGTACTGAGTAGATATCATCGGCCAACTCAAAATAGAAAGCAATATATCTCAGATAACATCATAAAATCAACTAATATTCTTAACAGGTGATAGCAACAAGTATAAAAATCATTTATAACATCACCGAACATATCTATGAGGACTCAAGCCTCCACACCATACTCTTTTGGGAAACATGTTCTTTAGATTGAGTATATTAGCATATTTCAAGATTCATTATCTTTATTCCTCTTGTGTCGGTACGTGACACTCCGCTCCACTACTACTATCCTGGTGTCGGAACGTGACACTCCGATCCATATATATATTTTATCCTGGTGCCGGAACGTGACACCCGATCCATATTCTATCCTGGTGTCGGAACGTGACACTCCGATCCATATATATATTCTATCCTGGTGCCGGAACGTGACACCCGATCCACTATTTCTATCCTGGTGTCGGAACGTGACACTCCGATCCATATTCTATCCTTGTGCCGGAACGTGACTCCCGATCCCCTAATCTCATTACTTTAGTTCATCAAGCCTTCTTTTATACCAAGGCATCATCAATAACAAAGTAAAATTAGGGTTCAAGATTCAATAGACTCATTATGCTAGTTTCATCACAATTATATGTATAAAATCACATCATGCATGCACACAATTAAGCATATAGAAGACTTTATAATACTACCCAACACATATCATTCTCTATTAAGAGTTTACTACGAATAGGATAAACCATAACCTACCTCCACCGAAGATTTCATGATCAAGCAAGCAAATTCCCCAAAGCTTTGTTTTTTCCTCTTCGTTCGTCTCTCTCTCTATCAATCGTGCGTTATTCTCCCTCTCTCTGTTCTTTTTATTTTTCTTATTCAAACCCTCCTTCTTTTACCCTAATTAGCATATAATTAAGTATAAAGATGGCAATAATATCCCACTAATTAACTCAAGGTTACCTCTTTTAACCCCCAAGTAATTAGACTTATTAACATTAACCCACTAACTTTATAATTAAAGCAGGAATAGTCAAAAATGCCCCTTAAATTACTAAGCAGAAATCCGACCCAGCCCGGGATTACGCAGCTTGTGACGGCCGGTCGCGCCTGCGACGGTCCGTCCTGCTGCTCCGTCACAGAGTTCAGAGACTCAATTCCACTAAAGGGTCTGTGACGGTCTGTCGTGCCCACGACGGTCTGTCCTGCCATGTCGTCACGAAGTTCAGAGAGTCGATTTCAGTACCCAAATTTCAGAATTCTAAGTGTTTTGGAACGAGACCCCCTCGACGGCCCGTCGTGCCCATGACGGTCCGTCGTGGGTTCCGTCGACTCAGACAGTTTTTCCAGAAATAAAATCTGCTGCTTAAAACGACTAAACAGGTCGTTACAATCATTCACCAGGATGGCTTGATAGGTGTACTAGTATTGGCAATGGTATGGGAAATTGTCTATGCATTGCACATTTGTACCTTGATAGGGTAGTTCCTAGGTTGGTCTTCAAAGTACATGCATAAGATTGTATGAAATGTTATGAATATGACTTATATGCTAATATGTTAAGTATATGATATGATGAAATATGAATGTACACAGTGTCTTAAAGTGTTGATATTAAAGGATTTCTCATATAGTTACACCTATAGACTTATGTATTGATATATGAACATGTATGACATTAATGTGTTATGTGGAATGTTTGGTCACATACATTTATACATAAACATGCATGTATGATAATCTAGTCAATGGAAGGGCCTTGAAAGGCGTGCTCAAGTGTACCCTATAGTAGATGGGCACTTACATATGCCATGTCAATATGAAAGGGTTTCTCACATTATTTAGGTTCATGAACTCTCATCTATGACCTATGAGCTAAGCATATGAGGAGTTAACTCTCCTAAGACTAATTTTAGAAAATAAAGTTAATAAATGCTTTTTAATAAAAAGGGAACTTTGTTTAGCACCGAGTGAACTTGAAGTTGAGAGGTATCCCTTCCCATTGGAGGAAGGTAGGTCACTATAGTCTTCATGAGGTAGTTAGCCTCATAGCTCAAAAGGGCATAGAGTGATGTTTCCATAGTGGATAACTACAATGCCCCTTTTGGTATAAAGAGGGTTTCCACATGTACCTCCATGTTCTATAACTATGCTTGCCACATAGGATCTAGCAAGTGATTTCACTTAGTATGCTAGCATGTTTTAATGTTCTACATTTCCTAGGTAAGAACACCTTCCCTTGGTTTAAGGATCTATAACACCGAATTCCGTGTAGCACTCATAGTCTTAATGTCAGTTAAGGCTATTGTTACCCTAATGTAAAATGGACCATGGAAGTAAAGTAAGGACCCTAACTAGGGTAACCTAAGGGTAATTTGTTAGTGTTGGTGGGTTTATGGGACTTAACCTATGTATTGCACAAGTGGATTTTTACAAAGTCCTAAGTAGGTTTTCTAATATATTTGACTATCTTTATGTTCCTTATGCGTGACTATTTAGTATTTGTCTACTGGTTGTCATGAAATGCATGGTATGAGCCTATATGAAGTGGTGTGGTTTTATATGCATAATGTTGGTCTTAATGAAAACATGATGAAGGTCTTGTTGAAATAAATGAAGTTGTGTTCACTTGTTATGATGATCTATGAATTGGATGTTAAAGCTTGTGGTCTCATGATAGGTTTACTAAGTATGTGTGAAGTTATGGTGCTTCACATGTACATTGCACTAGTAGACTTATATTGGGGTTGTAATTAAGGTTTCATAAGGTTTTATGTGAAGTTACATTAGTATATGTGCAAAATGAATAGAGTTCATGATAATGCCCTTATGGTCTTGAAGGTGCCTTGTGGTGTGCTATACTTCTAAGATGTCAGGTGTTGACTTATGTAGATTGTATGTATGCTTTCTTTGTGTCCTTAATTTGATGCATTGCACCAAGTATCACTAGAGGGGTACTTGGGAAGTTAAGAAATTAGAAAGAAGGAACCTTAGAGTAAAGTTCAAATAAGTTACTGTAAAGTGACCCTGAGTGTGACTTAAATTCTAGGTGTGATTTTATATGATGTTTGGACTTTAATATGCCTATATTAAGTACATAAATGATGTAATGCTAATTGTATAAAGGTTTATGAATATTTTCTCAAAAAGGCACGAAGTATGATTTCAAGAAAAATGTCTCTTTTAAATGCATGTTTCTGTATGGTTGCCATACTTAGTACATTCTTGTACTAACTTCATTGTTCTCTAATTTTTACAGAAAGTGTAGGTTATGGATGCTTGAAAGTTTTTCTATTTGTTGAGGATCTTATTATGTGTTTCCCAAGATCAAGTAAAATGAATCATTAAGATTCAAAGATGTCCTATGTGAACTTACGGTTTACTGTAAAATCTTGTAAATTGTATAGTTATGTATTATCTTATATGGTCCGTCTCCCTAATGTACTCTTATGATGTTAAGTCTAGGATGGTAAAAAGAGACTAGAGTGTAAATATGTACTTATCATATTTCTATATATGAAGTGAAGTTTCTAGCATATGATATGATATGAAAAGTTTTAAATTTTGTGCTAATTTACTTATGAAAATGCAATAAATGATTACTATGGTCATGTATAAGACCTTCGAGAGGTCAAGTACGCCATGTTACTTCTAGAGGGTGCTCCCCGGTCGTAATATCTTAACCTTACAACTACGTTGAAGGTTCCATATAAAGGACATTCTTAGCAATGTTCAAAGTGACATGTCAATCATACATACGCGACTATGAATCTTTATAATACGTAGTCAAGAACTCATATCAACATTATGAATATATAAAGTAAGGGATACAAGTGTACGAAAAAATGATGCACACATGTTCCACATTTAGCATATCATTCAAGAAGCACACAGATATAAAAAAACATCATCTGTAAATAATCCTATTCACTACTATAATTTCATAAGTATAACCATCATAATATTCACATAACCAAGAAGGAAGAATCATGCATCAACTCTAAGATTACACACATAAGTTAATAGTCATAGTCTAACATGGTCACCAAATGTTAATAGAACAACACATACATTCAGATTTCTCACAAGTAGATCTACATGATCATATTTCACATAAATCACTACACAAATCATCATATTATATAAAATAATGCTTAAAAAGCCATGATTATCATAATTCACAAAGTAACGCGACGAGGCCACATCATTCACAATTAAAGCATATAGAACCGCCACCATCAGTGCACCATACCAATCACAAAATGATTCACGACTTAAAGTTAATAAAATAAAAAGAATTAGGGCAAAGTACCACGAATACACTCTCACCACTTCTATCCAAGCTAAATTCTCTAACACAATACTCAAAGGCCCTTACCCATGCCCATGATCACCAATTCAATTCAATACTTACCATAGACAATGAATCAAACATAATTCAACATAAATTTATGAATTTAGAGAAGCATATTAACAATTCTAAGATGATTATATCATAATTCAATGACCCTAATCAAACTACATAAGTGCTAAATAGCATTAATACATAATCAAGTCACCCACAAAGTAGTCAAAAACTAGGGTTCATGAATTACATGGGTTCATAGAGTAATAAGGCTGAAATTATCAAATTAAAATCAATTTAATCAATACATAATGATAGAAGACTTTTTATGCAAGAACCCATGGATAGATATAAAAATTGAACAAGTTTATCTTTGAAAGACTTTGGAAATCACTTTGAAGTTTGGCTCCTTGAAGAAAAGAGTTTCAAGGATAAACAATCATACCTTAATAGATTTTAGACCATGAATTTCAAGGAAGAAGAATCACCAACCAATCTTCAATACAAGCTTTATCTTAAGTTTTTGCTCCAATGGAGTGCTAGATAATGTTTTAGAGAATTTGGGTTTTGATTTGGAATAATGAATTCATCTAGGTTTATAGGACATATAAAACTATTTCTAATACCAAAAATACCCTTAGGATACCTCCCAATTAATTATTTCGTCGTGGGGTAAATTAACCACTTCACCCCTACATTTCCTATATATAATAGTGAGCTGCGAAATTGCAGATTCAATCGACGCCTACCTCACCTACGGACCATCACCCAACCAACGGGCCGTCTTGTTTTTGTGGTTTGGGTCAGAGGCTGGTAAAAAGGGAGGGAAACCTCCAATTCCTAAGAGTGAACCTACGGCCCTCACCTATGGGGCTTCGAGTGCCTTCCGTAGGTTGCTTGTTTGACAACTTTTTTTTTGCTCAAATGATGGGTCCTTCCTCAAATACCCTTGGTTGGTCGTTGGGGATGTTTTCTCGGATGTTTTCAGCCCGAATATGTTTGTATATGAGCTTAGTAACTCTCACATCTATTTCATCAAAAACAAACACATAAAACTCGACGAACACACTAAGACACATAAGGTCATTTCAAGGCAAACCTTTCGAACGTCATGGACGTTTGACCTCCAAACTTCATGAAACATTAAACACTACCTCCTAACTAATTTTAAACAATTTTAGCACTCAAATCATCATGAAAACAAATGATTGACTCTAGTTTCACCTAAGTCATTTAAGAAGTATTACAATGAGTTTTATTCTTAATCTAAAATTGATCTTTTAAATTGTATTATTCTTTGTTTCTTTTGATTATTGTATTTATGTTATTAATTAAAAAAATATTAATTATGGTATTTCTTGATGATAGACCAAATTATATAGAAGAGATCATGAATCAGCTCTATTTCCCTAACCATAGGTTATGAATTGATGTTGAATTTGTCAATGATGATGTAATTGACTTAGTTCTTTCTGTTGATTACTATTATATGATGTTAGTAAGTCTATTAATGGATTAATATTATTGCTTAACGGTAAGACCGTGGAAGAAGGTTTGTGAAGGTAAATTGGTAAGACTTATGATCTTGAATCCTTACTTCAATTGTGATGTCTTGTACTTGATGATAATGTTCAATTGAAATATTAATTGAGAGTGGATTAGATAGATGATGGTATGATGAATGTAATTGAAATGTCTTGATTATATGGATTGTGATATTATGATTAAGGTTTGATGAGATAAGGTTGATTGTGAATCACTTATGTGCCTTATTATGCCATAATGATAATAATGTGTTAATCTTACATATGAGGGTTTTTTATGAAAGAAAGTTCTTGTGCAATTCCAAATGAGCTAATGATTATGATATACAAAGGGTTAGTCCCCTATGACCTATACTAATCTAAAATGATCAATTAAGTCATAAAGACATTTCAAAAAGGGACTTTAGCTTAGCACAGAGTGAACTAGTTATGAGAGAGTGTCCCTTCCCAATGTGGGAAGTTAGGTTCACAATTGTTCTCATTAGATAAAGATTACAATGTTCCTATGGTCGTGTCTAGTAGAGTCTTTGGTACAGGATTGAAACAGACCACATCTATTATAGGGAGCTTACATGACATAAGGAAACACCACCCTTCTTTCATACAATAGTTTGTGTGATAAAGGTCAACTCCTTAAAAGTTTCTTCTAAGTCGTGCGTTTGTGTATTTTAAATCATCCCTCCACATAGTACCTCTAATCAGAGAAATGTTGAAATTTCTTAAAAAGTTACCAAAGAAACTAATGTAAGTAATTTTTTCCACTTACTAGGATGCAGAACCGAAAATGAGCTCTCTTGGTAGATCAGAGCAAAAGTGTTGGGATTCAAGTCATGCCCGTTAACACTATAGTCACTTAAAATTTATTAAACATTAATTTATAATGTTGTTCGGATTATATTAAATTAATGAATTTATTCGTCCAAATAAATATTATGGATTAATATAATTTATTTAATTATTTAAATTCAAATAAATATGAATTTAATTAAAACCCACTCCATGAAGCCCATATGATATTTCACATAAATATGATTAGCCGAAGGGAGTCCATTTCCAACCACAACTCCTCTATTCTAAAACTATAAACAGGGGTCTCATAATTAAGAAAAGGGAACCAAGAATTATAACAAGAAACTGGAGAAAGATCGTTGATCAAAAGCTGTAGATTTCTCTACAAGTTCAATAATTCAAGCATTCAAGTTTCAAGAACGATCAAAATAAAGAATGATAAAGATCAAGAACAATCAAGATCAAGACCGCCGGATTCCAGATCGAGCTCGAAGCCCTTAGATTCAACTAGAAGTCAAGATCAATATAAAAGTTCAAGTTCAAGTTCAAGATCAAGATAAAGTTCAACATAAAGTTTAAGTCCAAGTCCAAGTTCAAGTTCAAATACAAGATCAATATCAAGATAGAGATCAAGATAAATTCCAAGATCAAGATCAAGCTTTAAGACCTTGAATTTATAGTTGAAAAGGCAAATTCAGAGGAATCATAGAGATTGTAACACTCGCACTTGAAATAATAAATCGATTGTTGCTATAATTTTCCGTTCTTGATTATTATTTTCTCGACGCGAATTTAGCGTCTACAAATTCTGGCACGCCATGTGGGACAATACCTACCTCTCATGTCAACTTTTCAAGCATCAAAGAATATCAAAATGTCTTCCACTAGAGAAGAACAACTAGCAAGCTTAACTAAAGCAATTGAAGTCCTGACAAAGTGCGCACACGAACAAGATGCTAAACTTTAAAACCTAACAAATAAGATAGATAACATAAATGAAAGAAGATCAAGTCAATCACCTCTGAAGCTTTCTAAAATTCAACAAAAAAAATGTCTTGCGTAAAGCAAACAAAGATCAAAGAGATTCATATCTCAGATGAAGGATTGATTTCGATTGATCAGTTAAAGAACATTATCTTAGAGACAATCGAAGACAAATCTGAGTCTTCATCCAAATTTTCTCCCATATATGCAAAGCCATATACACAAAGGATTGATAACTTTAAATTTTATGAGGGTTATCGACCTCACAAGTTTAAACAATTTGATGGCAATGGAAATCCCAAACAACATATAGCGCATTTCATGGAGACTTGCAATGCTGCTGGGACGTATGGTGATTATCTTGTTAAAGAGTTTTTTCGATCTCTCAAAGAAAATGCATTTGATTGGTAAACAGATCTTCAACGTAATTCTATAGATAGTTGGGAGCGGTTAGAGCAAGATTTCCTTAATCGTTTCTATAGCACAAGATGTGTCGTTATTGTGATGGAACTTACAAAGGCTGGTCAAGGTGAAGATGATTTGGTTGTTGACTTTATAATTCACTGGAGAAGTCTGAGCCTCAACTTTAAAGATCGTCTTAGTGAAATTTCTAGCATTGAAATATGCATCAAGGTATGAATTGGGATCTTCACTAAATTTTGCAAGGATTAAAGCCCAATACATTTGAAGAGTTGGCAACTCGTGCACATAACATGGAATTAAGCATGAGTTTAAGAGAAGATCAACAATCTCTTGTCTATGGACCTCATGAAGATGAAGATATAGAAGAACTCCAAATTGAGGGCAAGTCTTCATATGAAGATGACTTTGAAGAGTCAATGTATATATAGACTATTCTTAACGCATGAGCATAAACTTCAAGTTACAATGCTTTTTGAAGCACGGGATTAAACTGTATGTCCCTTAAATATTCAAGTTTGAGTTAAATCTTCAAGTTGAAATGCTCCTTGAAACACGAGATTATATTGTGTGTCACTTAAATTTTAAAGTTTGATTTAAATCTTCAAGTTGAAATGCTCCTTGAAACACGAGCTTAAACTATATGTCCCTTAAATTTTCAAGTTTTAGTTAAATTATAAAATTTAAATTCTCCTTGAGACACGAGTCTAAATTGTATATCATAAAGCTCTTTAAATTTGAGCTAAATCTTCAAGTTAAAATGCTCCTTAAGGTACGAGCCTATACTGCATGTCACTCCAGGACCGCAAGAGTATAAACAATGTACAACACAACAAAAAATCACTCACTCCTCCAGAACTACGTTGCGACTTGATCTTCTTCATTGCGGTATGTAGGCACTTAAAACCATATTCTAAATTTAGTTGCATGAGTGTCCAAAAACCAAATGTTCCAACTTGATCTGTTACATGAGTGAAAGCTCTGAGTAAGCTTTCATAAAACTTCAGACTTGCACCAAATGGTGGTGACTCAATGAGGGAAAACCCTTAGGAATAATGTTGTTTCAAGATGAAGTTTTAAAATATCCAAGTATACAAGTTAAAATCATTAAATTCTTCAATCCTACTCTTTGAATAAAATATCTCGACAAGACCTGAAGAAGAGGGCATTTGTAGTCACTTAAATTTATTAAATATAAATTTTAAAGGTTGATCGGATGATATAAAATTAATGAATATATAGTCGAGATTAATATTATGGATTAATATAATTGATATAATTATTTAAATTCACATAAATATGAATTTAATTAAAGCCCACTACATAAAGCCCATTTGATATTTCACATAAATCTGATTGGCCGAAGGGAGTCCTGTTGAAAGAGCAACTCCTCTATTCTAAAACTATAACTAGGGGTCTCATAATTCAGAAAAAGGGAACCAAGAATTTTAACAAGAAACAAGAGAAAGATCTTGGATCAAAAGTTGCAAATTTCTCTACAAGTTCAAGAATTCAAGCATTCAAGTTTCAAGAACGATCAAGATCAAGAATGATAAAGATCAAGATCAACACTGCCGAATTCAAGATCAAGCTCGAAGCCCTTGGATTCAACTCGAAGTCAAGATCAATATAAAGTTCAAGTTCAAGTTCAATATCAAGATAAAGTTCAACATAAAGTTCAAGTCCAAGTCCAAGTTCAAGTTTAAGTCCAAGATCAAGATCAAGATAGAGATCAATATAAATTTCAAGATCAAGATCAAGCTTTAAGCCCATGAATTTATTTTTGAAAAGGCGAATTCATAGGAATCATAGAGATTGTAACATAGCACTTAAAATAATAAATCGATTTTCGCTATAATCTTCCGTTCTTGATTATTGTTTTCTTGATGTGAATTTTATCGTCTACAAACACATTTTGAGTTCCATAGTTATCTAATTGTTCGCATCTCTTTACTACTACTTCAAAGGCAAAGCATAGGGGATGTATTTAGTTGCTCACTTTTTTCTTTGCTTGTCAGTCAAGAAGCTAGGGAACGTCATTTACTAGCTTTAGTTAATAAGAGCCATCATTTGCAACTAGGATTAGGGAATTACTTTTTATGAACCCATCGGTGTTCAGTGGGCCTAAGGTAGAAGAGGATCCCTAGATCTTTATTAATGAGATTTGGACGATTTTAAAGGCAAAGCATGCTACTTAGATTGAGAGAGTTGACCTCTCTTCATATCAAATCAAAGATGTAGTGAACATTTGGTATAACATATGGGAGCAAGGTTGTGATGAAGATTTTTTTCCAGTTTTTTTGGATGATTTTGAGGAATCATTCTTTTACCATTTCTTTCACTAGACGAGCTTAGGGTGGGGAAAGTGGATGAGTTTGTGAATCTTAAGAAAGGTGGGATGAGTTGGAACGAGTATTCTCTCAAGTTCATCAAGTATCCCTCTACACTCCTTATAAGGTTTGTACATCAGATATAGTATGAAAAACTTTGTATTTTGATTGAGAAAACATGTGAAGAAAGAATGCAAGGCAACCTTATTGATTTCTTACATGGATTTTCCCAAAGGAATACCATGCCTAAAGTTTTCAACATTGATTTTGTCACTCTAATTTCAAAAGTACTTAAACCATACTATTTAATACCTTAGACCATTTCTTATTTCACCATTGCGTATGAAATTATCTCAAAAATCATCTCAAATAAAATTAGAAGAGTCATTGATAGATTTTCACCTAAAGGTCAATCTCACGAAAATTAAAATTTATTTTGATGTAGTGGATATGTATATCAAGGAGCCTATCTTACATATAACAGACTCTAAAAATGGGTTAGTTTCCTTTTAAATACCAGGAGTGTCTCTGTCGACTAAGAAACTCACAACGACATATTATAAAGCATAAGTTGATAATGCTTAGTGAAAAGCACTTCATGGATGGTCGAAGGGATCTATTATGTTAGTAGGTTACAGTTGATTAAGGAAGTGTTGTGAGAGTACAATCATAATGGCCCTTACTCTTTCTACTTATGATAAGTTGGAAAATAACAAACCCATGCAATACTTATTATTGAGTTTTAAGACCTTTGAGTATAATTTAATGACGTAATCAAGGATATATTTACGAATTTTAAGATTTGACACTTAAAAAAGTCAATTGATAAATTACTTTCCTTATAATGATGAAAGTTTGACCAAAGGAACGAGAATAGTAATGATTGAGAAAAAACAAACATATGCCCAGATGTAATTTTTTTGATCCATATATGTGGGTAGAAAGTTTAAATATGGCTAAGTCTAAAGAGGAGCATTTTTGTTCTAGACACAATTTTTTGGCTCCACAAAATAAAGAAAGGGAGAAATTTTTTGTAATATCTGCACAATTTTCCTCCATAAATTTGAATTATAAAGGAATTTTTTGTTCTAATTTTGGACGTATACAAAGTGGAATGTGGCCATTTTCTTGGAAAACCTTTGACTTTTGTAACGTTCATAAAAACTCTCATGTTAAGGAGATGGATACGCTCATATGTAAAATAAATATCCCCAAAAATTAGGATCGTATCCCAAAGAGATTAGAGGTTTAATATATCAAAATACGTAAACACATTCACAAGGGCATTTGTTGTATCAACATACTGGTAAAGTTAACAATCAAAACACCTAGCACAATTGTTGATTACCAAGATTAGAGAGACTAAGGGTGTGAATTCAATGGTTTAAAACTTAGATGTGTATTAACTAAATGCCTTAAAAAAGTTATAGCATGAATAACATTGGTCGTAATTATACTAAGGGTCTGTTTAGAAAGTCACTTGGTAATTGTAATTTGTGTAATTAATAGGGTATAATTTAGTAATTACGTTAACATGTTTGTTAGATACAATATAATTAAAGAACAATAGTAATATAATATCATAAAATTATAAAACATTTGATAAAAAGATAATCTATGATGAGTAACTTAATCAATAGCTTTCATTGAAAATAATCTAGTCAATACTCCTAAAACATATGAAATTCAAAATATAAAATAAATTATAACTTGAAAACAAAATATTTAACAAATTACTCTTTATCAAATTTCAAGATAACATACCTATACATGATTTATATGAAAAGGAAAATGTAAGTCCATAACTTTAATCAACAATGAATTCTACTTTAATTTTAAAACTAGAACAATAGCAAAATTAAGCTAGTGGTTTTATTAGATAATACAAAAAACTTCATGAAATCATATTAAGTAAAGGTTGAAAATAAGATAAATTGAAATATAAAAAATATAAGAAATACTTTTATAAAATATTAGAACAATAAAAATAAATATTTTTTGATATAATAATAATAAAAATACTTTGAAAACAAAAAGATAAAAGGAAGAAACGAAAAATTAATCAACTTGTAATTAATAGGAATTCACAACCTCCCCTGTGAATTGGAGAGTGTAATTACACCCAATTACCTTCTGACAAGGTAATTACATGGTCAAGTTAATAGGACAAACAATATAATTACAACTAATTATACCGGGGTGAATTCCCAAATAGGCTCTAAAGGTTTTCCAATCCTAGTGTGGGTTTATTTTTTATTTTTCTCAAAAAGAAAAAAAAACATAATCAATGAATATTCAAACATTATATTTGGTGGGAATGAATTCTCTCTTGCTTGAACCCTTAGATGAGATTTAAATCAAGCATATACTACTTGTCTCATAATATTATATAAAACCCTCAAATCCTCTTTTTTTAAGCCTTACCCAATTTCACTTGTCTTCCTCTATTCTATTTATCATTCATAACTAAAAATAATTTCAAGTTTTAAGCATTGAAAAAATGTGTTTTCTTTCGGAGAATAAACTAAAATTGTACTATCTTGTGTACTCTACTCTCTACAATTCAATACCCAAATAAAGTAAAATTCTCAACAATATCATTACATGTTTCCCAAAATGTCCTTGAAACTCTTAAGTATGTAAAAATAATTTTTTGATGATTTTTCCCTCATGGGATTCCATTTCACTTATTTGGCACCTACAACTGCATGTAAGGACTTGTGGAACTCAGGTTCCCGAACAATCTGTTATAACCCTAAAATGAATTAGGAAAAAATAAATCCTTACGTGTGTTTCATGAGCTTATGAGGTCTTAAAATGACTAGAAATAGTGATTAGAGTTAGTAAATAGAGTTTGGGAGATTTTGGAGGTGAAACGTCCAAGAACGTTTGGTGAGGTTTGAAAGTTAGTCTGCAGACGTGCTAGCGTGCCTTACCATGTATCATGAGGTTTTATGAAGTGTTTGAGGCTCAAATTGATAGGAAAGATTCCTAACATGTAGATGGATGTATTTAAATATGAAACTCTAGGCACAACTCCCCAAGGACAACCTAAGGGGCTAGACACTACCTGGGTAGTGTCAATCCACGAGCCACTAGACTCCTCGTGAATCCATTGACACTCCATCAATTGGGGGTGTTGCTCCATGCTTAGACGTGGGATCTAAGACCCCAAATATTGCCTCTCTAACCAAGACTAGAGAGGTGAGGGATGGACCGCCGTCCAACCAATGGTCCGTTTATGCTCTCCGTCAATCGTAACCTGCAGTTCTGCAGACTTACGACCAAGTGAAGGGGAGAATGAGAAAGTTACACCACATCCAAATAAATTTATAGGCAGTTCTTTAGGTATTTTATGACTATTAAATCAATAAAAGACCCCTTTAAACTCTGGGCTCCAACTCAAAACCTCTCTCAATTCAAACAATAAAAGACCCCCTGATACTTTAGACTCCAAATTAAAACCTCTCTCTCACATTAGAACTCTCAAGAACACAATAGAAGAATAATAGAAATTGGGGGCAACAGTTTAGGACGAATTTCACCAAGGATTCAAGCTAGGATTAAGGCTCTAATAAAAGGTCTGTGAAGCTTATTAATCCATAGATTCTTCCATTCATGGAGTTCCCTAGTTATTTCACAATTGTGAATCCAAAGAACCCCAATCTACAAAGGGTTTTGATTGCAACGTGGTTAAGGTTTGATGTGATCCCAATCATATGATGATTATATGGTGTTTTCATGAGGTTTTCATGGTGAATTGTAATAATTGATGATGAAGGTTATCATGGTGGTTTTAGGGAAGATGAAGGTTCTAAGTTGATATTCTTAATTCTACTGTATTATGTGCTAATTGATCATGATTGAATAACCTAGATATGAATTGAATTAGGCTTTATTGATCTTGGTTGGTCTTGACTTGTAAAGCTTGAATTGAACCTATGTGACATATATACCTAGACTTACCTTCTAATGACCTAATTAAGTGAAGCAAGTATGTAATTGAATATTGATCATAATGAATTGAAAGTAATAATCGATTAGGAGTTGTTATGCCATTGATGCTAGGGCTTTGAGGGAAAAGTCCTTATAAAGAAATTATGATGAGGTTTTATTATACACTTATAAATAAACATGATATGATAAGCAAGTTTACTCACATTGATTAATTATAAGTTATAAAGACATGATTAACTAGATTAGCTTAAAGATGGATTGTATGATCACTTCTTGTGTAATCGAATAGGTGAGATAAGACCAAGGCATGCTAACTTGAGATGTTAATCTTATGATAAATTTAGATGGTGAATCTCATGATAGCTTGATATGGTAGGTCTCAAGAGTAGTTTGGGATAGTAAATCTATATGAGGCTTGACTTGAAATACTAATGGTAGATTGAGATGTTGACTTGAAATACTAATGGTAGATTGAGGGTTGAATTACTCATGGTAGCTTGATGTTATGAACTTCATGTTACCTTGGGATTGAGGAAATAAGCTCTCCCATGTTTATCTTAGTCATGTGTTACAAGGATGCTCGATCATGGTAGTTTGAGAATGGTGGTTCTCATGTTAGCTTTGGATGGAGGAAGCAAGCTCGCCCATGATTAGCTTGGTCTTATGTTGTAAGGATACTTGATCATGTTAACTTAACTTGTTTAGGCAAAAACCATTTCATGGTAGCTTTAGGAGAATGGCCTATACTCTCCTAATGTTGTCTTTATTTGCATGCAAAGTGTACTTAATGGAATAGTTTTAACACTCCAGAAATGCAATGAATTAGACTACATCATAGTATATTAAATAATGTTTAAAATGATGTTTTAAGAAATATAATAATGTAATAATCTAACTTAGAAAAGATTAGATCCAAAATGACTAAGAAGGACCTTGACGTCCGATAACTAGCGAAGTTGAACTAGTTGACATCCCCATTTTTGGTGAAGGTTTCGATGTGTCAAATAAAGTCCAAAACTTGTAAATATACCTTTTATAGGTATTATATAGTAGAAAAGGTGGAAATGACCGGTAACGACACCCCAAGGACCGCCCGAAAGGTCCTTTGGGAGGACCCAAACTAGGGTGGGCAGGCTACCTGTAAGCCTGCGGGCATGTAGAATTGGATGCAAAGCGTGCGACGCGAGAGTGACACACATGTTATTGCCTCAATATTTGAGAGGCAGCCTCGCGACGCGAGTCTGACACGCACCTCACTTCCTCAACTCAAAATTTAATAAAAGTGACCGAACTTGGCCAGCTACTTCCCTGAATCGTTAAAGTCGTATTTTTGTAATTTAACTTCTTAAAAGACCTATTTAAGTTTAGGGTATTTTGAGTAGTTACTATATATAGATAATAGGTCAGTTTTAGACCACTTTAACACATCCAAATCAGATTAAAAACGAAAATCCTCTCATCTCTCAATAAAAAGTTTCTTCTCCAAACTCCATTGAAGAACAAGAAGAGCTTAAGGAATAAGACGAAGACTTCAATCTTTTCATCTAATTTTCGTGGATTCTTCATCTATAAGGTATGGTTTATTCACTCTTCGGATTCCTTTTTCCAAGAAGTCCATACAAAGTTGATTTTCAAGAACTTCAAATACTAGGGTTTTTACTCTACAAAACGAATTTCTTCCTAACTCTAGATTTCTGATTTTCAATATAAAGTAATTGTTTTCTATTGTATATTTCACACGAATTGATGAGTATGTTGTTATTTATGTTTGAATTTCATGTGAAGAACGTTTTATCTAGATGATGGTTTTGTATGATTGTTTCTACAACTTGAAAATATGAAAACGTAAAGATGGAAGTAAGACTAGAATGAACTCTTAAATGAACCTTTTTTTTACCCTACATTATACATTGATCTTGTATATGATTTGAAGTGTTGTTCTTGGTTATGATATTGAGTATTTCACTATGTTATGACTATGAATGTTTAAGTTGAACATACGTTCTTGAATAAGGTTCTTGGAAGCTAGAGGTAAGTCTTCTAAAGTTGTGATTACTCTACCAGGTTTATGTGATCCTATTAATTATGATGCTATGTTGTGGAAGCATGTATGATGTGTCTATGTGGGTATGTTGGGAAATGAACATGTTACTTGTTAGATCATCATAAGACCACAAAAACTGCAAGCTACAATATTCTCTTGTATACCTTGCACAAGATGGCTATGTCAATTTAGTCTAAAATACGAAGGGTTATGATTAAAGGAAAATTCTCATCTAATCCTAAAGAGATAATGATCATGTTTATACAAGGAGTTAATCTCCTATCACCTGTAATAATTTTATGATAAAAGACAACTTAGAGGTCATTCAAGAAAGGGACTTAAGCTAAGCACCGATGAAATAGAGATGAGAGGTGTCCATTCCATAGTTGGAAGGTAGGTTCAAAATTACTCTCATGAGATTGAGGCTTCCATGCAATGTTGAACTATGGGTCTCTTATACATCTCCTAGTTCTTGGATTATGTTGCCACCATAGGATACTATCTACTGGATCCACCTAGAAAGTTGTCGTGTTAGGTTCTACTTTTGCCGGTAGACCACCTTCTTTAAGTGTGGAGTTTTATGACTCCAGATTCCATGTTTAGCTCACAAGGTCTATGTCGGTTAAGGCGTATGTTCCCTCATGTAAAATGAAAGACAAGTAAATGAACGTTTACTAGGGTTACTTGTATAGTCAAGTTAGTAGAGGTAGGGGTATGTGACTCTACCTCACATTGCACAAGTTGACTCTAAGGGAGTTTCTAAGAGATAGTTCTTATGCAATATGATAATATGAAAGAGGTATGTTTGTTATACATGATGTTACTCTTATATAATGTTGGTCATTATGCTTAATATTTTAATGGTAGGTTGGGGATGGGATCATTAGTAAGTGTTTTGTATGTTATGTTTATTTGATATATGGAACATGAATGTTAACATGACTATGAAAATATGTCTTTGATTATGATCATGCACTTAGTTGAGTGAATCCTTAACTTATATATGTTATATGGTATATGTACTGAAAACATTCACATGACTTAACATATTTTCTAAAGAAATGATAAATGATCCTTTTTCATGCAGGTTCTTATAAGTTATGTGAATATTACCTATACTTAGTACATGTGGCGTATTAAACCCATTACTCGAGAAGAAGAAGCTTGGAACTCATTCTCCAAGTCTTGGTAGGTCCTCATTGTTCGGGGATGCTATCTTTTCAATATTCCAGCTTATAAAGATTTTTAGTCGTTTTTAGGAATTTTCTAGTTTCGATAATATTTCCTTGGATTCTTTTGTATTAAGGCAAATATGGCATATTGATTATATATTGGCTAAGTCCAGATTTGCACTCTTTAGATGTTTTTATTTATGTGAGACATAATTTTAGAATAACGTATGTCTTTATAAATGATAAATATGAAGTCTAAGTATATTTCAAATAGAATGTAAAAGTTTTAATTTTATGCAATTTTTACTGACGACATGCTATGAGGAATGCTAAGGGCTTGTCTAAGTCCTCTGAAAGGACGCGAGGCCGGTCCCATCTGGGGTATACTTTATAGGTGTGACAAACTTGGTATCAGAGAATGAGGTTAAATTTCCTTAGGATCAATGTCTCACTAAACCACATTACCTAGTGTCTTGTTCACGGTTGTGAAACCCACCACAATTATGTAAGAGAGACTATGTGATGACTAGGAATATTCTCTCTTGTTGATAATCCTATGTCGTGCCTTTAGAGTTTTCACACTATGTGTCTTTTAGCATCTAATACATTTCTTGTGGTTTTAGGTGATGAACACAAGAAGGAAAGTCGCGAGAAGAGTAGGATATGCAATTGCGAATGCGGGAGCTACTCACAATGGCTATTGAAATTCTCCTCAAGTTCAAGCTGCTGGAAATGATTAAGTTCTGGTGAATCGTGTAACTATGATGGATGCTGAGGTGAGGGCATCCCTATTTCAAATGGCCAAGGCTATCCCACCCAAGCTCAAGCCATCATGGCTTAAGCTAACCGGGAGATTGCACCTCGAGAGAACCAAATGGTAGTACTATGACAAGCCGTTTGAGAGATTTTACTATGATGAATCCTCTCATGTTCTTTGGATCGAAAGTTTATCAATACCCCTAGGACTTCCTTGATGAGGTTTACAAGATTTTGTTTGCTATGGAGGTGAGTACTAATGAGAAGGCTGAGCTTGCTGCATATCAACTTAAGGGCGTGGCTCAAACATGGTACAATAAGTGGAAGGACAATAGGTCTTTAATAGATGGTCCCGTGACTTGGGAGATCTTCAAAAAGGCCTTTCTTCACAGATTCTTCAAAGGAAACAAAGAGAATCTAAGGTTGAGGAGTTCATTAACCTTCGTCAAGGGGCTATGAGCGTTAAGGAATACTCGTTTAAATTTATTAAGCTTTCCAAATATGCTTCCTCTTTGGTTTCGAATGATAGGGATGAGATGAGTCGTTTTGTAACGGGCGTGTCAGAAGAGATTGAAGAAGAATGTCATGGAGCCATGCTTCATGAATATATGGATCTTTCTAGGTTAATGGTTCATGCTCAAAAGCTTGAGGAGAGTCGTCTAAGGAATAGGGAATCTAAGAAGGCAAAGTCTTTTGAAAGTGGTTCTTCTAAGAGTAAGCTTGATGTGCAACAACAAGCCTACGTTGAAGAAGAGGTTTTCAAATGATGTTCCTTCAAATTTCTCAACGAATCCCAATGATAGAGGTTCTAATTCTAAACCTCAAAAAGGTATAAATGTTGATCTACAAAGAAAGAGACCAACTTGTGGTAAGTGTGGTAAGAAACATGTGGGTGAATGCCTTGTTGGAACTAATAGTTGTAATGGTTGCGTCAAAGGTGGTCATATAATGAAAGATTATCGTAATGTGAGAAGCCAAAGACAGGGGAATAACCAAGCTCAATTAAGTGGTCCTAGTTCTGAAGCTCCAAAAAAGAACCGTTTGTATGCACTCAAGACTAGGAGTGAATAATACACTCAAATTATACTTCCCTAAAGAAGTATAAGCGGTCGTATCAAGTAGAGAACCCAATTATTAGGTTGGGGTCGATCCCACAAGGAAAATTGTTTAGACTTAACTTTAATCGATAGTTACGTCTGTTTAGTCAAGTACTTTCCGAAAATAGTTAGTTAAAAGGGAGGAGTTTGTGAAACAAAAATGTTCAATTATTTCTAAGTAAAGCAAGTAGCAAAATTAAAACTCTTGTGTTTATCAAGTAGTTAGAAAAACTAGGGTGTAAGTATTCCCCATAGGTTCATAACATGGTAACCTTTGACATAACAATTCTTTCTTAGTGTCTTTCATGCAAAGTGATAAGTTATGTATGTCTAAATTCTTGGTCCTGCATTTAGAGAATTTCACCGCGTACCTTTGTCCGGCTACATGTGTGTAAGTTACTAAACCTTACCTTTAACTCATATAAAACATCATATTCGATGTATGGCTTAGCTTTACACTAATCGGAACTATCGTATTAGATAGTGTCCACTAAATCTATGTTGATAATTCTTTTCCTATTAACTACCCCTTTGGACCGGCATGTAGAAATATGGCAAGTTCTAATGCGTGCCCTCGTTAAAAAGACTTCTAAACGAAAGAATTATAAATACATGCAAGAATCTATTCTAGAATTGTTAATTTAGCTTGTTTTACCTTGATAATTACCCATTGTTCGCACAACCCTAGTTTTGGATTTAGTTACCCATACTTAGAAAAACACAATTTATATTTGTGGAGTAATAATCATGAACTTACTTGAACAAGATTGAAGAAAATCTAGAAATTGTACTTGAAATAACAAAATTCACTTGAGAACCTATTCCGGAAATTTGAATTAATTGCTAAATTCCAAAGTCAAGTCTTAAATAACAAAAGTATGAAAAATAATAAAAATTCTAACCCCAAAAAATGATGTATTTTACCCTATTTATAATAACAAAGTCCTAAACTAAAAGGAGTTCAAAATAACGAAAGTTTGTCCCAAAACGCGTCTTCAATCGACGACTCCACAGACGGTCCATCGATGGAACGACGGACCGTTGAATGCCTCCGTCGTTCCACCCTTAGCATATCTTCAAGACTCAATCTCACACCTTCTTTGATCTACTCGACGGACCAAAATCACGGTCCGTCAATGCACTTACGGTTCTCGGTGCATACCGTCGTTCCATACTTTGCTTTTCTCCAACACCGGGTACTGGAGTAGTGTCTGATCACATCAACGACTTGTCAGCACGGTCCGTCAATCAATCGACGGACCTCTAATCCTTCCGTAGCCCCACACTTCGTGAGAATTACTCGAGGTGCTTGCAGATACTCGAACATTCAGTCGACTGTCACCACCTATGGTCCGTCGATGAGACAATGGGCCGTTGATGAATTCATGGGTGGTCACTTTTGTACTGATTTCTGCACAATCTTTTGTATTTTCAATTTGGACAACTTTCGTGCAAAATACATGTAAACACATTAAAATTACTATAAAAAGGACCTAGACACACACTAAATTTATGGGAAAAGCATTGAAAGTACTGTGAAACCACGATACCTCAAAACCCTCAACTTAAATTCGTTGTTTGTCCTCAAGCGATGCACTATGACTCACCATAAAACCTCAGTACAAAAGTATCCTCTTTTAAGCTTTCACAATCATATGGCTATCAATACCAACTATTTTCATTGATTTATTGCGTCATTTTACTCTTAGGCTCACTATGCTCATTCATATGGATAAGACCATGACACAGACTCACCACAAACCAACATCTCTACTCTTTTATCTCTCACAAAGGCACCGACTCTTCAATATTGAAACTAATGTTCTCACTTCAAAAGAAATCCTCCTTTTTTGCACAGTGATACAAAATTTGAGTGTAAGGATCATTCTTCAACACACACGATCAAAACAACTTCACAACTAGTTGGTACTTGTTTCCATAGGACTGCCCTTATTTTCACGTCTTAAGTTCACCATATTAGACTCCTAGGATCACAATAGAACTTTCTTGGCTTGTAACGTAGGCTCTGGGTCAGGATTGATACATATAGGTAAATCTTAGTTACTTGTAGACTTCCTTAATAGTACGGCTAAGCGTCGTACCTCTTTTATTGTCTATTATGCTCTACTCTTCCTTTTCTTGTATTCTTTGCCTTGTTTTCTCTTTCCTTTTTCGTTTTGTGAAGATTACTCATCTCTTTATAAATACTTCATTTATTTTTTATTTTTTTTCATTTTCTTTTTACTTGATTTCCACTTTAACCGAGTCACTTCTAGTTTTCTTTCTCTTTTTCTCTCTTTTTTTTCATTAATCCTTTTAAACCCACTTTATGGGCAATTACTCATAATGCCACTCACTACTTATGTTTTTGCCATGAGTCGAGATACACAATACCCAAGGTTGAGTCATGGAAAAGACCAGATCAGTTTCTTCATTAGCCACCCTAAACATATGCTTTTGGTTTAAGTTGAGGTGCGCATGCGAAAGGAGGAACCAGGGCCAACATATTATTTCCAGGGTTTGTGAGTTAGGGTAGAAAAGAAAGGTCCATTGTAAGCTCACAATATTTGGATAAAAAGGGATCAATTTTATTTGGTTTTCTTTTATTTATTCTAAAGATTGGCATATTTGAACAAGGGCCTATGATTTTTTCTTAATTATCTAACACAGATTCTGTTTTGCAGGACTAACCGGGCGAGTTCTAGCTAGGTACAAACACTCGAACAATCAACCCTACCAGATTATCGGACACCTAGTTCAAGTTTTAGTTAGAGGGTTATGCAATGGTGCATCTCTATGTAATGCTTACAGACACACCTTCAACATTCGCTATGCCTAATCATTAAGGCATTCTCTTTAGAACGGGATATCATTCATATTTAGCCATTATGATTCAGATTTCATATTCATACTTTGTACAAGATACTAAACATGCCGGTTCAACAGAAAAACACGTGAGCTACATCTTCTCGTGCTGTAGGTTCAGGTTCTAAGCATCCAGATCACGCATAGATCGACTTCCCGATCTCCAGTTCAGTAGATTTAGCTGTGAGTCCTCATTCTCCGAGGACAACGGTCAGGAGTTTTATTTCAATCTTTAATTACTTAGTTTCGGTTTTTGCTAGATTTAGCTGGGGCTTGTCCCAGTATTTCTAGTCTAGTTTAGAGGTTATTTTCAGACATAGTTAGATTCAGCTTAGCATTGAGTTAATATTTCTTTTGTATTAAACTCATTGTTTTCAAATATCTAAGTTATACAATATAGTTATTCCCAATATTTTTATTTTAAGTATGATTTAGCTTCTGCAATAGTTTATTATCTTTAGTATGCTCACGATCATGCCAGCAGGGTTAGCTTGGGATCACTTGAGGTCCTAGGTTCCGTTTCCGCGTCTCGGGGGTAGCTCGGGGCATGACAAGTCTGATGTATACGCCTCATCGAGAGGACCCACTATACCCTGCCACAGGTAAAAATGCATGCTGGCATGATCACCAAACTGATGCCCACAGAGGGTACATACAACCTACTTGGCTAACAGTTCTAGGAATAATTTAGAATGCTAAACCCTATTCCAACTGAGTATTATGCTACCCCATTAATTTATGTAATTAAATGATTATATCTGAATTTCTATAAATATTTGATAGCTCTAAACTAAACATGCAAACTTAGAATGCAACATTCAAACTCATTATGATGCATCAAAAACTAAGGAATGTATAACTGAATAACTTGAATATCTGACAAAGCCTGTGTAATTCAAGAACAAAAGAAATACAAAGCGATGGTTTTGAAATTCATGAGATAAACTTAATAGTAGCTTTACAATCTTATTTTAGAACATATATTTAATAAATTCATGATGTTCTATCGAAGTTCTAGAAACCCTATATTTAATAATAATAAGAGGACCAAGAATCTAATTGAAAACTAGGGACCCAATGGGTGAAAGGTACCCACTAGTGAAATCCCACATACTTGGTGATGAAATTCACGGAGAAACACTTTGATTTCAGGGGTGGAACCGCTGGAAACTTGTCTCATTCTTGAAGTAGGGTTCTTGAGCTTTTTCTCCTTTCTTGCTTCTAATTTTCTAACTTTTGATTTATGATTTTGACGTAGGTAAGTTCTTGTTATGTATCTAGGTTTAAACTGGCTAAAATCTAATGATTTAGGGTCGAAACGACATATCATCGACTTTAAATGAAGCGGGAAAATACCAAAAGACTACTGAGTTAGTTAATGTCGGACCAAATGATCACTAGGACTGACGATCTGTCGTTTCATCGATGGTACGTCGTTTTGTCCGTAGGTTGGTCTGTTCGACAGGCCTTTACTCAAACGAAATAACTTTTTAATTGGAGTTCTGGTTTTAGCAAATGCAGTGGCTATGGAAATATAATTCAACTATCTATCTATGGCTAGGTCATGGGACACTTAATTCATTTTTTGGTAAGAGTTATGACCATTTTAAGTTGACCCAACTGCATTTCCCCGTAAACTGTCTGCTAGTTCCAACCTACGGTCAGATCTACGGACTGTGTGTCCACCTTCGGAACATTTTTGTCATTTGTGGATCTTGTCACAGAGTGGTTCAATGGGGTTTCGATCGACGGTCATGGACTACGGACAGTAGTCTGACCTACGGACAAGAGGGCTGTATGTCGATCATGACTAAACAAAATTTTTCTGCGCTAAGATTTTCGGGGTTTCTCATCCCATTGACCGATGTGCAGGATGTACAGTGGGTCAGTCTACGGTCGGTCGATGGCGACGTTGGTTGCACCATCATATTTTAATGAAAAGCTAGTTTTTGGTCTTTTTTGGATACGGGGTGTTACAGTGAGAATGTCCTTTCACATGATTCTCTCATATTCATGATATAGTTTAGTTTAGAGTACAGTTAGGGTATCCCTACAAAAGACTCACTTTCACTAGAATATCATAACATCATTCAATCATACATTCATGTGTGTGTATACGTATATGAGAAAGCCTTTCGCATAAACACCTCTAGACACAACATGATCATACATCATTATTCATATACCTTACATGCACATTAATAGATAATTGTGCATATGAGAACTATATTTTCAATTCACACCATGAATCTTTCCTACTCATAGTTATGCATGAGACGTGTGTGTACATATTGGTAATCATGATCTCATAAGAGCACAAACCTATTAATTGAGGAAAAAAAACTACAAAAGGATCATAACACATATTCATTATCTCTCACGTCATGAACAATTGTATATAAAGAGTATTAGGGACTATATACCACCCATCCACATTACATCATAAAAGGAAAGAACATATTAATCATTTAAATACAAGACTCCTAACATGCATTTGATCACATATTTATATAAGGTTACATAGGTAGTATGTCATTCTACAAGGGTATCAATCCTCATCAACCATGTACACCATGCCTAACCCTAACATGATCATTTACATACACATAACGTCATAAACAATACTAGATCATGATACTAGAAAGCAAAACTACACAAGACCATCATACTATAACCACAATTCACATTACATCTATTTCCTTAAAAGTCCATGATCACATCATATAGAAATAGACAAGAATGTAAACACCGCCACCAAAAGTGGACCATACCACACAATGTGAACTCCAATACTATAGTTAGGAATTTAGGTAAACTTATTAATTCTCCAAGCTATGATCACTATAAACGAATTATCAATAATTCATAATCAATTTATGATAACAATAGAATTAAGAAATACAACATAATTGAATAACAATTTCATCAACCTCTAATCAAGATCACAACACCCACATTATAGGCTAAAATGAGAAATAGAAGGATCATGGGTTTATTAATAAACTCCTTATGAAATAACAATAAATACATGAAATAATCGTCAATTCATCACCGGGAAGTATTTGAAATTCGTTTGACAATGAACCCATGGGTAGATTGAAAGATGGGATTTTTATCATAAAATCTCTTTGAACAACCTTTGAAAGAACTCTTTATATGAAAGGTTAAAAATGTATCAAGGGCGACATACCTCAGTTCAATAAAATCCCTCACAATTTGGAGAAGAAAGCACTTGAAAATTAATTTTGTAGCTTGAGCTTGAGTTTAGCCTCCAATGGAGGTTTAAGTGAATTTGAACGAGACGAGAGTTTCGGATTTTTAATTCCTCATTTGGTATTGGAGTTATGCCTTGTGAAAGGGTTTAAATAACACACAAAACCCATTGATAAATGACTCCAAAGATCCTAAAACACTCGCATTCTTATTGGATCTTTTAACTAAGTCTAAATTGACATTAAAATGACGCAACCAAATCTAGGACATGGATGCGCGTTATAGAGGAAGTTCCCAATTTTTCCTCACAAAAAGTTTGAGGCACTGAGTCTCGTGGCAGTGCGCAATACGGAAGCATATTGAGTGATAGGAGCTCTAAGTGTACTAACCTATGGATCTTTTTTTTGTGCTCCATTTGGCAGCTTATTTGTCTAATTTTTGGGTTCTTCCTTCTCAAGGAACCTTAGGGTTGTCCTCGGGAAATTGCACATGAATATTTTGACCATTAACATATTTATCAAGACACTAGGGTCACCTCTACGGTTTTTAGACTATGAATAACACATAAAAACAAGGCAAACATATAAGGACACACTAGCACACAAAAGATTAGTTTAAAGACCTCTTGGTCGTCCCTTTACATTTGACTTCCAAACTCATTAAAACGACTACTACAAGTTGTGAAAAACATTATTTACATGTTATTGTCTCTTAAAGGACATGTGAGGTTCTAGATTGTCATACTTGATTTGAGGGTTGTTACAGTATCCCCCACACAAGAACATTCGTCCTTGAATGACACTTAAGTCACTTCCAAAGAATCAAAGACCCTACTAGCAACCCAAAATACACAATATCATAGTCAAAGAACAAAACATATAAGGAACACCGACTTTGTACTGCCATGCATTTCAAGAAACATACTAAACATGGTCAAGTCCTACAAATATTTCCATGCATACTTTCTTTTTCGTACTCATTGCCATTTGGAAGAATTACCTTCTCCTTATTTAGGAATGCTTATCATTACATCATAAGGCATATCATGTAATAACTTGCAATTCGCACATAGGCATGATCACAAAATGTTTTTATCATTAAGACATATTCATACCATGTTTAGTTATGGGAAAGGAGGAATTTCCTTTTCTTTAACATACACGCATGTCATGATCAAGTTCATATGCAAACATTCCATAAAGGTCAATTTATTTTAAGCCGGAACTTATTCAACATTTAAATACAAGACTCCTAACATGCATAAGATCACATATTTATATAGGGTTACACAAGTAGGAGATTATTCTACAAGGGTATCAATCCACATCAAACATGTAGATCATACCTAACCCTAACATTATCATTCTTATACACATAACATCATCAACACAACTAGATTATGATATTAAAATGGTAAACTATACAAGACAACCATACTTGTGATCATCATAACCACAATTCACATTCCATCTATTGCCTTAAAGGGAATAATCACAACATACAGATATAGAAAAGTATGTAAACACCGCCACCATAAGAGGACCATATTACACAATGTCAACTACAATACTACATTTAGGAATTTAGGTCGACTTACCAATTCTAAAAGCTATGATCACCATAGACCAATTCTCAACAATTCATAATCAATTTATATTAATAACAATAGCATTAAGTAAAACGACATAATAAAATCACAATTTCATAAACCACTAATAAAGATCACAAGACCCATATTATAGGCTAAATTGAGAAATAGAAGGATCATGGGTTATTTCATATACTCTTAAGGAAATAATCATAGAAATATTGAATAATCATCGATTCATCATCTGAATGTATTTGAAATTTGTTTGACGATGAACCCAGGGGTAGATTGAAAGATGGGAATTTTTATCATAAAATCTCTCTGAGAAACCTTTGAAAGAACTCCATAGATGAAAGGTTAACTAAGGATATAGGGTTACCTAACTTAGTTGAAGAAAAGCCCATAAATTTGGAGAAGAAAGCACTAGAAAATTTATCTTCTAGCTTGAGTTTTAGTTTATCCTTCCATCGAGAATTCAGATAATTTGGAATAGGTAAGAGTTTTGGATTTTTAATTCCTAATTAGGTATTGTCGTTAAGCA
Source organism: Solanum pennellii (assembly GCF_001406875.1). NCBI lineage: Eukaryota > Viridiplantae > Streptophyta > Magnoliopsida > Solanales > Solanaceae > Solanum > Solanum pennellii. Next base: position 5,832,954 of record NC_028638.1, on the reverse strand, counting down.
TTGGGAAATGGGTTGAATATGTCCTAAAAAAAATTTATACACGACTCCAAGAGTGCTTAAAACACCCCCATACTTATTGGACCTTTTAACCAAGTCTAAATTGACTTGAAAATGAGGCAACCAAATCTAGGACGTGGATGTTCGTCGCAGAGGCTGTTTCTAATATGTCATCACAAAAAATTCGAGGCAGTGAGCCTCGTGTCAGTCGAGTGATGACCTCCATATCTTTGTTCTGCGCACTGCATTTGGCAGCTTCTTTGTCCAACGTTTGGGTCATTCCTCCTCAAGAACCCTTAGGATTGTCCTCGGAATTTTGTACGCGAATGTTTTGACCCTTAACATGTTTATTAAGACAGTAGGGTCACCTTAATGTTTTTAGACTACGAACATTACATAAAAACATGGAAAACATACAAGGACACACTAGCACACAAAAGACTAGTTTAAGAATGTCTTGGTCGTCTCTTGACGTTTGACTTAAAAAATCGTTAAAACGATTATTACAAGTTGTGAAAGACTTTATTTACATGTTATTAACTCTTAAAGTACATGTGAGGCAGTAGATCATCCTAGTTCGTTTTGAGGATTATTACATTATCCCCAAAATGGGAATATTCTTCCATGAATGTCACTTAAGGCACTTCCAAGGACTTAAAGACTCTACTAGAAGCCGAAAAAGAACAACATCATAGCCAATGAACCAAGCTTAGAAGGAACACCAACTTCATAATATCATGAATTTACTGCAACATAATAAACATGGTCTAGTCCTACTAATATTTTCTTGCACACTTTCTTCTTCATACTCATTGCCATTTGGAGGAACTACTTTCTAAACTTCATGCATGCTCATGATTTAATCATAAGTCCTATTATGTAATAACTTGCAATTCACACATAGGCATGATCAAAAAAAGTTCTATCATTTAGACATATCCATACCATGTTTACTTATTGTCAAGGTGGAATTTACTTCTCGTTAACATATATGCATGTCATGATCAAGTTCATATACAAGAATTTCATAAAGGTCAATTCTTATTAAAAGCAAGAACATATTCAACATTTAAATACAATACTCCTAACATGCATAAGAGCACATATTTATCTAGGGTTACATAGGTAGAAGGTTATTCTCAAAGGGTATCAATCTTCATCAAACATGTACACCATACCTAACCCTAACATGATCATTCAAATAAGCATAACATCGTCAACAAAACTATATCATTATATTAGAAAGGAAAACTACACAAGTCCATACTTGTGATAATCACAACCAAAATTTACATTACATCAATTTACTTAAAGGCCATGATCACCGCATATAGAAATAGACAAGAATGTTAACACCACCAAAAAAAGTGGACCATTCCATACAATGACCACTCCAATACTATAGTTTGGAATTTAGGTCAACTTATCAATTCTCCAAGCTATGATTACCATAGCACAATTCTCAACAATTCATAATCAATTTATATTAATAATAATAACATTAACCTAAACAACATAATCAAATTACAATTTTATAAACCTCTAATAAAGATCACAAGACCCAGATTATAGCCTAAATAGAGATATAAAATGATCATGGGTTCTTTAAGAAAGTCCTTACGAAATAACAATAAAAACATTGAATAATAATCAATTCATCATTGAAATTTATGAAATTCATTTGACGGTGAACCTATGGGTAGACTGAAAGATGGGACGTTTTATCATAAAATCTCTTCGAAAAACCTTTGAAAGAACTCCTTATATGAAAGTTTAACTAAGGATCAAGGGTTACCATTTTAAGAAAAGACCATACAATTTGGAGAAAAAAGCACTTGAAATTACATATTCTATCTTGAGTTTGAGTTTAGCCTTCAATCGAGATTTAGGATAATTTGGAAGAGATAAGAGTTTTTGATTTTTAATTCCTCATTGGGTATTGTCGTTTTGCCTTGGTAAATGGGTTAAATAGGACATAAAAACCATTCATAAATGACTCCTAAAGTTCCTAAAACAACCCCATACTTGTTGGACGTCTTAACCAAACCTAAATTTACTTTAAAATGAGGCAACCAAATCCAAGACGTGGATGCGACTCGCAGAGGCGATTCCCAATTTTGACTCAAAAATTATTTTGAGGCAGTGAGCCTCGTGTATGTCGCGTGATGCGGAGGCAGTATGAGTGTCAAGCGCATGACACGGGTTGACCTCCATATCTTCATTCTGCGCTCTGCATTTGGAAACTTTTTTGTCCAACGTTTGGGTCCTTCCTACTCAAGAACCCTTAGGATTTTTCTGAAGTTGTACACTAATGTTTTGACCCTTAACATGTTTATTAAGACAATAGGGTAACCTCTACTGGTTTTAGAGTACGAACAACACATAAAAAGAAGGAAAACATACTAGGACACACTAGCACACAAAAGGCTAGTTTAAGAATGTATTACTCGTCCCATGATGTGTGACTTCCAAACTCTTTAAAATGACTATTACAAGCTGTAAAACAATTTATTTTCATGTTATTGACTCTTAAAGCACATTTAAGGCTGTAGATCATCCTATTTCGTTTTGAGGGTCATTACATTATCCCCCAAATGGGAGCATTCATCCTTGAATGTCACTTAAGGCACTTCCAAGGACTCATAGACCCTACTAGTAGCCGGCAATACACAATGTCATAGTCAATGAACCAAGATTAAATGGAAAATAAACTTCATACTATCATGCTTTTAAAGCAACATAATAAACATGGTCTAGTCCTACAAATATTTCCATGCACACTTTCTTTTTCATACTCATTGCCATTTGGAGGAACTACCTTCTCCAACTTTAGGCATGCTCATGATTTAATCATAAGGCCTATCATGTAATAACTTGCAATTCGCACAGGCATGATCAACAAGAGTTTTATCATTTAGACATATACATACAATATTTAGTAATGGTCAAGGTGGAAATTCCTTCTCTTTAACATACACACATGTAATGATCAAGTTTATATACAAGAATTTCATAAATGTCAATTCATTTTAAGCAAGAACATATTCAACTATTAAATATAGGACTCCTAACATGCATATGATCACATATTTATATAGGGTTACATAGGTAGGAGATTATTCTACAAGGGTATCAATCCTCATCAAACATATAGACCATACCTAACACTAACATGATCATTCACATACACATAACATCATCAACACTACTAGATCATGATATTAGAATAGTAAACTACAGAAGCCATCATAAGCAAAATTCACATTACATCTATTGACTAAAAGGGAAGTATCACAACATATAGTGATAGACAAGAAAGTATACACCGCCACCAAAAGTGGACCATACAATACAATGTCAACTCCAATATTATAGTTAGGAATTTAGCTCAATTTATTGATTCTCCAAGCGTGATAATCATAGACCAATTCTTAACAATTGATAATCAATTTATATAAATAACAATAGCAGTAAGCAAAACAACATAATCAAATCACAATTTCATAAACTCTGATAAATTTCACAAGACCAACATTATAGGATTAATTGAGAAATAGAAGGATCATGGGATATTTCATAAACTCCTAAGGAAAAAACAATAAAAACATTAATAATAATTAATTCATCATCAGAATGTATTTTGAAATCTTTTGACAATGAAACCATGAGTAGATTTTTTTAATCATAAAATATGTTTGAAAAAACATTGAAAGAACTCTTTAGATGAAAGCTTATTTAAGTATCAAGGGCTACCTTACCTTAGGTGAGTAAAAGCCCAGACAATTTGGAGAAGAAAGATAAAAATTCAGTTTCTAGGTTGATCTTGATTTTGCCTCCAATGAAGGTGTGAGAGAATTTGGAAGACATGAGAGTTTTGGATTTTTAATTCCTCATTTTGTATTGGCGTTTTGCCTTGGGAAAAGGGTTAAATAAGACTTAAAACCCATTGGTAAACAATTCCCACAGTTCCCAAAACATCTCATACTTATTGGACATTTTACCAAAGCCTAAATTGACTTTAAAATGATGCAACCAAATCTAGGACGTGGATGCTCGTTGCGGTGGCATTTCCAATTTTCCATCACAAAAATTTTACCTAGTGAACTTCTTGTCAGTCGCGCGATACGGACGAAGTTTGAGTGTCAGGCGCTCCACGTGTACTGAACGATAGATCTTTTTCTGTGCGCTGCCTCTGGTAGCTTCTTTACCCAACGTTAGGGTCCTTCCTCAGGGTCGTCCTTAGGAAGTTTTACGTGAACCTTTTGACCCTTAACATGTTTATTAAGACACAAGTGTAACCTCTACTATTTTTAGACTATGAAAAATACAGAAAAACAAGGCAAACATACAAGGACACGCTATCACACAAAAGACTTGTTTAAGGACATCTTGGTCGTCCCTTGACATTTGACTTCCAAACTCATTAAAACGACTATTACAAGTTGTGAAAGACATTATTTACATTTTATGGCCTCTTAAAGAACATGTGAGGCTCTATATAATCCTAGTTCGTTTAAGGGTTCTTACATTATCCCCCACATAGGAACATTCGTCCTTGAATGACACTTAAGGCACATCCAAGGACACAAAGACCCTACTAGCATCCCAAAATACACAACATCATAGTCAATGAACAAAACTTACAACAAACACCAACTTGGTACTATCATGCATGTAATGTAACATAATAAAGATGGTCTATTACTACAAATATTTCCATCCATACTTGCTTGCTTCTTCATACTCGTTGCCATTTGGAGGAACTACCTTCTCCAATATTTGGCATGCTCATCATTTCTTCATAAGGCCTATCATGTAATAACTTGCAATTCGCACATAAGAATTATAAAAAAAAGTTTTATTAGTTAGACATACCCATACCATGTTTTGTTATGATCATGGAGGAATTTCCTTCTCTTTAACAGACAAACATGTCATGATCAAATTCATATACAAGCATTTCATAAAGGTGAATTCAATTAAAGCAAGAACATATTAAACATTTCAATACAAGACTTCTAACATGCATAAGATCATACATTTATATAGGGTTACAAAGGTAGGAGTTTATTCTACAAGGGTATCAATCCTCATCAAACATACTGACCATACCTATCCCTAACATGATCATTCTTTTACACATAACCTCATCAACACAACTAGATCATGATATTAGAATGGTAAACTACATAAGCCCATCATACTTGTGATCATCATAACCAGAAGTCACATTACAACAATTGCCTTAAATGGCATGATCACAACATATAGAGATAGAAAAGTATTTAAACACCACCACCATAAGAGAATCATACCACACAATGTCAATTCCAATAATATATTTAGAAATTTAGGTCAACCTAACAATTCTCCAAGTTATGATAACCATAGACGAATTCTCAACAATTCATAATGAAATTATATTAATAACAATAGCAGTAAGCAAAACAACATAATCAAATCACATTTCTATAAACCTCTAACAAAGATCACAAGACCCACATTATAAGGTAAATTGGTAAATAGAAGGATCATGTGTTCTTTCATAAATTCCTGAGGAAAAAACGATAAAAACATTGAATAATCATCAATTCATAAGAAAAATGTATTTGAATTTCGTTTGACGATGAACACATGGGTAGATTTAAAGATGTGATTTTTTTATCATAAAATCTCTTTTAAAAGCATTTGAAAAAACTCCATAGATGAAAGGTTAACTAAGGATCAAGGGTTACCATACCGTAGTTGAAGAATATCCCATAGAATTTGGAGAAGAAAGCACTTGAAAATTCATAGTCTAGATTGAGCTTGACTTTAGCCTTCAATGAAAGTTTGAGGGAATTTCGAAGAGATGTGATTTTTGGATTTTTAGTTCCTCATTGGGTATTGGCGTTTTTCCTTGGCAAAAGGGGTTAAATAAGCTTTAAAAACCATATATAAACGACTCCAAAGTTCCCAAAACACCTCCATACTAATTGGTCGTTTTAACCAACCCTAAATTTACATTAAAATGATGCAACCAAATCTAGGACGTGGAGGGAGTTCACAATATTGCCTCACAAAAAAATTGAGGCAGTGAGCCTCGTGTCAGTCGAGTGATGTAGAGGCAATTTGAATGTCATGCGCTCGACACGGACTGACCTCCATATCTTTGTTCTGCGCACTGCATTTGGCAGCTTATTTGCCCAACTTTTGAGTTCTTTGTCCTCAAGAACCCTTAAGTTTGTCCTCGGGATGTTGTACGCAGACGTTTCGACCCTTAACATGTTTATTAAGACACTAGGGTAACCTCTAATGTTTTTAAACTGTGAGCAACACATAAAAACAAGGCAAACATACAAGGACACACTAGCACACGAAACACTAGTTTGAGAATTTTTTGTCGTTCCTTGACTTTTGACTTCCAAATTCTTTAAAACGACGATTACAAGCTGTGAAAGACTTTATTTACATGTTATATACTCTTAAACCACATGTGAGGCCGTAGATCATCGTTGTTCATTTTGAGGGTCATTACATTATCCGCCACATGGGAACATTTGTCTTTGAATGTCACTTAAGGAACTTCCAAGGACTCAAAGAACCTACTAGCAGCTGACAATACACAACATCATAGTCAATGAACCAAGCATAGAAGGAACACAACCTTCTTACTATCGTGCATTTAAACCAACATAATAAATATGGTATAGTCCCACAAATATATCCATGCACACTTGCTTCTTCATAATCATTGCCATTTTGAGAAACTACCTTTTCCAAATTTAGGCATGCTCATGATTTAATCATAAGGCCTATCATGTAATTCTTGCAATTCGCACATAGGTATGATCAACAAAAGTTTTATCATTTATAAATATTCATACCAATTTTAATTATGGTCTAGGTGGAATTTCCTTCTCTTTAACATACACACATGTCACGATCAAGTTTATATACCAGCATTTCACAAAGGTCAATTCATTTTAAGCAAGAACATATTCAACAATTAAATACAAAACTCCTAACATGCATATGATCACATATTTATATAGGGATACATTGGTAGGAGGTCATTCTACTAGGGTATCAATCCTTATCAAACATGTAGACCAAACCTAACCCTAACATGATCATTCATATAAACATAACATAGTCACCACGACTAGATCAGGATATTAGAATGGTACACTACACAAGACCATCATAACAAAAATTCACATTATATCAATTGACTTAAAGGGCATAATCATATCATATAGAGATCGAAAAGAATGTAAACACCACCACCATAAGAGGACAACACCACACAATGTCAACTCCAATACCATATTTAGGAATTTAGGTCAACCTATCAATTCTGCAAGCTATGATCACCATAGACCAATTCTCAATAATTTATAATCAAATTATATTAATAACAATAGCAGTAAACAAAAATACATAATCAAATCACAATATGATAAACCTCTAATAAAGCTCACAAGACCCATATTATATGGTAAATTGAGAAATAGAAGGATCATGGGTTCTTTCATAAACTCCTGAGGAAATAACAATAAAAACATTGAATAATCATCTATTCATGAGTAGAATGTATTTGAATTTCTTTTGACGATGAACCCATGGGTAGATTGAAAGTTGGGATTTTTAATCATAAAATCTCTTTGAAAAACATTTGAAAGAACTCCTTATATAAAAGGTTAACAAAGGATCAAGGGTTACCATACCGTAGTTGAAGAATATCCCATACAATTTGGAGAAGAAAGCACTTGAAAATTCATCGTCTATCTTAAGCTTAACTTTAGCCTCCAATGGATGTTTGAGAGAATTTTGAAGAGATGTGAGTTTTGGATTTTTAGTTCCTAATTGGGTATTGGCGTTTTTCCTTGGGAAAGGGGTTAAATAAGATTTAAAAACCATATATAAATGACTCCCAAAGTTCCCAAAAAACATCCATACATATTGGACATTTTAATAAAGCCTAAATTTACATTAAAACAAGGCAACCAAATCTAGTTTGTGGATGTGCATTGCAGAGGCAATTCCATATTTTCCCTGAACAAAATTTTGAGGCAGTGAGCCTCGTTTCAGTCAGGCGATGCGGAGACAGTTTGTTTTGCACGCTGCTTTTCGCAGCTTCTTTGTCCAAAATTTGGGTCCTTCCTCCTCAAGGACCCTTATGGTTGTCATCTGGAAGTTATTCGAGAATGTTTTGACCTTTAACTTATTTATTGATACACTAGGGTAACCTCTACTATTCCTAGACTACAAATAATGCATAAAAACAAGGCAAACATTCAAAGACACACTAGCACACAAAAGACTAGTTTAAGGATGTCTTGATCGTCCCTTGACGTTTGACTTCAAAACACTTGAAAACGACTATTACAAGATGTGAAACACTTTAAATACATGTTATTTACTCTTAAGGCACATGTGAGGCTCTAGATCATCCTAGTTTGATTTGAGGGTCGTTACATTATCCCCCACATGGGAACATTCATCCTTGAATGACACTTAAGGAACATCCAAGAACTCCAAGACCCTACTAGAAGCCCACAATACACAACATCATAGTCAATGTCTTCATAATCAAGTTCATTTACAAGCATTTCATAAAGGTCAATGCATTTTTAGGAGAATTTATTTACTTCTAACTAAAGTATGCTCATTCTTTTTTCCTTTTTAGGTTAAAATGGTAGTTTACACCAAGAACATCACAATAATAAAAATTCATTTAACATTATTTTTATTTCTAGCACCACACTAGTTTTTCATAAACATACATCAATTACGAATGCTATTAAAATTCATAGCCACACATATATACAAAATATTGGCTAGATACACCATCAATTTTCAAATGTAAGTCTATATTAACACATCCCAAATCACAAAACAACATATTCTATAAAGGGACTCATTTTTTCTCATTTAAGGAAAACTCAAAACATCCTTATGGGGCTACGATACTGTCACATCCCCAAACCACACCCTAGAAGTTAGGGTTAATCTCGGACTGTAACACGGCATACTTGACATCTCGAAGTCTTTTAAAAGCCCTTACATATCTTTCATCGCATATAAATAGTGAAAAGTAGTGAAGAATTAAAGCTTTTCATATAACATTTCATAGTCTTTAAAAATCTCTTTTAGATGAAGTCATAGGAAATACTATGTCTCAATCTCATGAAACATAAGACACGAGAATACTTTTGGGACATGGCCCATACATAACATTAATATAGAAATACTTAGTCTATTACAATGCTTTATATGAAATATAAAAGACAATCGATATATATGCCCTCGAGTCAATTGCGGACATAATTTGACATCACTTGAATGATGCTACAATCAAAGTCTTTTTTCCTAAAAGCTGACCACCTACCAACAACAATAGAGATAGATAAAAGCATGGATTAGTACAACCACATGTACTAAGTATGACATTATGCATAAAAATCATGAAAATGAACATTTATTAGAAATATGAATCTTTTCATTCAAAAACAATATTATAATCATAAGAACAACATTTCACAACTTAGAAACACATAATATAAAATTTAAACGATTTATTCTCATTTTTGAGCGAACCTAACAGTAAGCTATATTAAATGTACAATGAATTGCATCACTCTTAACGTGAAGTATTTTCTTCGTCCCTTTTTGACACTTTCTAGCATGTAGTCTTCTGACTAAAAGTTATCGTATGACTCACTTAAGCAACACAGAGAGAGAGACATCTCGTACAGCCTCCCTATGCATACCCAAATAATCCTCAAGACTACTTCTAATAAGACACATACACACTTACAAGACATCAAACACATCAACATATAGATAATATGACATTTTCTTACCAAAGGCTAGTAAAAGACTTATGTAAATTGAGAACATAACATCCATAATTGACCTCTTCAAGAATACCTAAATAATCCTTAAGATTTCCTATGTTTAGATCATGTCCACATAATTAACCATTTTCCCTAACTAGAGCCATTCTTAAGACTCATCTATATAGCGTCCCATATCACCACCTAAACTTCATAGAACTTCTCTAATGCTAATAGGTATTCCATATGATGAGAATATGAAATAACCTACATAGAACATAATAAAAAAACATGGAATCCGAATTTCTAACCTACTCTGATGAGGGTGTTCTACTTTCCAATGGTAGAACTTAGACATATCCCATGTTGGCACATGATTTAGGAATATTAAGGGCGTGCTTTGTAATCTAGTCTCATTCTTTAACTACAACTACTTATCTTACCATACTCACTCGGTGCTAGATTTCATTCTCATCTAGTAATTTATAATTAGGGTTCATATAAAGGGGTTCCATATTAAGTTCATAACCCAAGCACATTTTCCCTACCAAAGAAAGGTCAACTAGGGCTACCTCACAATGGCAACAAAAGGGTTATCATGACATTCCTTAGTATTAGTATGATGCAGTTACAGCCAATTAACCTTAAGTCTATCATTCATTTACTTTGAAGGATACCATTACGACTTACGACTTTAACATTCATAACCTTACCATTATGTTCAAGTTTTCACAGAAAGGACCCTCTTAACTCCAATTTGAAGTTTTATATCAATAATACATTCAAGTCTGAGAGACTTTAGCATCCTAAGTAATGACATCTCATATTCACATTTATACATACATCAAGTAATGGACAGAAGTCAACCAAGACAAAACACCACCTAATTCACTTTAACACATATTACATGTCATTCTAGATGCACATTGAAATAACCCTTATTATATTCAAGTCATCTTATACACTATTATATCACATAAATATGACCATCATAGAATCATATAGTCAAGTAGGAATAACATACATCAACCCTAACATTTTACACACTAAACCATAGTAAGAGTTATTCATGATCACCTAAGTAACACAAATAAAAGAACACACATTTGTTCACGTTACTCATCATGTAGGTATATATTATCATACTTCACATAATCAACTACACAAATAATCACATTACTTCAAGTAGTTTGCCGACAAGGCCATGATCATCATATTACTTAAAATAACGCCGACAAGGACACATCAATTGCAAGTAAAACACATAACACCGCAACCATAAGTGGACTATACAAATCACAACATAATTAATGTCCAATAATCATAAAATAAAGGAAATAGGACAGCTTACCACCACTCCATCCTCAATACCTCAATCCAATGCCAAATCACCCAATTCAATATCACAAGGCCCTTACCCATCGCCATAACCAACAATTCAATATAATTATAACAATGTTCATGAAAGTAGGTCAATTTCCTACATATTCATCAATCTAATGCACTCTAGATATCAATTTACTACAATTATTACAGCAATCAACAGCCCATATAAAACTACATTAAAATTCATAAACATTAGATAAATATCAAGTAAACCATAATTTATTCAAAAACTATCCATTTCATGGAATCATAGGTTTTTTTAGTTTAAAATCATCAATACAATAACAATAAAATCATTATTCAATGTTTGTAAATCATTAATCCAAGAACCCATAGACAGAACATGAAATTGGACAATTCAACTTTTAAACTTTAGAAAACATCCTTGAAAGTTTGGCTCCTTGATTAAGAGAGTTTCAAGGATCAGAAATCATAATTTTAAGAAGATAACTATTTAATTTGAATAATAATCTCAACACAATTATTCAATCCAAGACCTTCCTTGAGTTTTGGCTCCAATGGACGTCTTGATTTTTGAAGAATGAAATCTTCTTAGTGTTTTAGGCTTATGTACATACTTAAAAATCCCAAAAGACCCTTAAGGAACATCCAATACCCTTAATTTGAAGTGGTTTCAATTTACAAGTTCACCCCTCACTTGGCAGTAAACTGCATGCAGGGGCACTGCACATCAAAGGTTAGCAGTCGACGGATCGTTTGTCCAAAAATGGACCATATTGTCCTTTCTTCGATTGGTTCAGGGACGCAACATTGGTCTCTTCTCTCCAAATACTAAGTAACAATCGATGAGACCCTACCAATAAGGTGTCGGCTTACCTACTCGGTGTCGATTACCTCCGTGGTTTGGGCTATCTTGGATAGTCTTGGTCACCAAATTGGTCCTTCCTCAAGGACCCTTGGATGGTCCCTAGGGATGTTTTCCAAGACGTTTCCAACTCAAACTGACTCGTATGTGAGTTTATCACCTATCACATGAATTTTACCCGAAACGAACACGTATAACTCGATGAAACATGCTTCGATACACAAGGTCATTTTAAGGCAATACTTTCGATAGCCATGGACGTTCTTGGACGTTTCACTTCGAAACTTCACGAAACTTGAACACTTACAATATACACTATAATAACACATTTAAAGATCTTATAACCTCATGAATCACATTAAAAAAATAAAATTACATATTAGGCAACTAGGTGAGTTAGTCGTCGAACGTATTGGTCGTCCTTTGAAGTTTGACTTCCAATGCACCTAAACTCTAAGACACTGCCTCAACAACACATTATAGAGCAATTTTTGATCTTATACAATCATGACAACCATATTAGGCTCTAGCTCACGTAAGTCATTTTCGAGATATTATAGCTACCCGCACCTCAAAAGTGTTATATAGAATGTTCATTCATCCATTTCATTCAGTCGAATGCACATTTATCATATAAAGGTGTACAAAATAATTAGAGAATGCAATCCATCAAAAATCCCTTCTTATGCAATAAGAATCCTTCAAAACATGCATAACATACTGTCATTTAAGACATGCATAAAATATGGAGGACATTTAACTTAAACTGATTTGCAAGACTCCAGAACTTGAAAAATCTACTAGGAACTCTTTGGTTAAAAAGCTTTAGCAGGAATCACGGGAAAAGATAGGGATATCAACAACCTTACTAGTCAACTCATAACCACCCATATAGGGTATACCCATCAAAGAGTAACCTATCTCATTTATGAGAGTTTTTTACTTACCAACCTTACTCAATAAAGATAATGCAAACCCTTCTTAAAATAATCTCCTTTGATCTCTCAAGAAGGAACCGATTTCTTACATATCTTCACTCACACTCCACTAGGTGAGGATTTAAAAAGGTCACAATTTGAGTATATAAGTTACTCCACTTCACATCCATCACTCAATGTGATTCTTAACATGGAGAAATTCTAGGGAACTCAAAAAAGGCTCATTAATAACATTCATAACCTTACCATATAGGCACACCATCCACAACTTGCAGTAAGTCTATGTAGTACTCCAAAAGTCTATGACGTGTTCTAAAGCCTAACATAGGTGTCAAAGAGTTTACATACTGTTTTAAGGTCAATTTTAATGTATATAAGTCAATTAATAAGAGTAGAAATCAAAAATTTAAGGAACGTCCATGACATCCGAATATTAGTTCAATGAGGTGCTAATGTGCCTTAGCCTATTTGACTATGTTTTTGGAGTTTAAAAATGAAGAATTTTTGTGGAAGGGTGTCTAACAGAGTTAGTTTTTAGTCAAAAGTTATCAGTACGACTTCTAAAGGACCAACCACTGTCACTTGAGGAGGACCCTTGCATTTGGCAAAAAGTTTTCAAAAGGCAGTGTGCACAAACGAGTTCCAACAATGAATACTGTGTAAATTGACGGGGCATCAAGGGTCACCATCGATTAACACATAAAAAAAACCATGGGAGGACTATTTTAACAAGTCTCTGAGCTAAACGAAGGACCAACAGGATGGTTATTCCCTTGGCTGTCTTTTGACAAATAGATCGTTTGTCGTGGTCTCGTCTGTAAGGGACTAGTTTTACTGCTCATTTTTAAGTTTGCGAAATTAATTAATTAGGTTGTTCAACAATTATTTTGGGGTTAATAAGGTCTAATTAAGTTTGTTAATGACCTATAAAAATACCCTAAGAAAATTAAAATAACCTAAGCCCTTATAATTCTCAAAGCCAAATTTTCCACCTTCTCTTTTCTTTCTCACTTCCATGTTGAAGAACAATGAAATACCTCAAAAATTACTTGGGTTAATCTATATCCTAAAATTGTTGTAATGATTGTATAAGTACCTAAATTGGTTTATAATGTGGTGTTGGGTAAACGTCTAGAATTTCAGGTTATTTCGAAGTAAAACATCAAGAGACCACTAAGACATTCGACGACTAAGTCATCTATATGCCTCATATATAGTTTTATGTTTATATGTTTATTTTATGAGTTAATGATGTCAATATATGACTTATTATAGTATTTATAGTCAGTTTATCATGTTTCGTGAAGTTTGGAGGTCAAACTTCCAAGAACGTCCATGGCGTTCGAAAAGTTTGCCTTGAAACGACCTTGTATGTCTTGGCATGTCTTGTTGACTTTTACGTGTTATTTTTTTTATGTAATTCATGTGGGATGTCCTAAACTTGTATATGAATCTATTCGGGTTTGAAACATGAACGTAAAAGTCCCCATGAACCAACCAAGATTCCTTCTTTGAAGTTAAGACTGCCAAGACAGCCCCAAACGATGGAGGAAGTAGATGGCTCGTGGACCAGTCAAATCTCCAAAGATGGGTTTCGTGGGTCAGTACATTGGCATGGGATATTGACAAGCAAAGGGCCAGCCTCAGTACCAAACCACGGACCAACAAAATAGTCCATTGATTGAGGGACGGTTCGTTGGAGGCCATCCGTCTGTGATGTTGTCTCCTGGGCAGGTCACTGTTAAGTCAAGGGGTGAATTGGTAAAATCACTACACATCCAAATAAGATAAAGATATGTTACATAGGGGTCTTTTGGGTATTTTCAACATGTTTATAAGCCTTAAACACTTAGAAAATTCATTCTTCTAAATAAAAACCCAAATTCCCTTAGAAATTCTGTAGAACTCCATTGGTGCAAAAATTAAAGAAGTGCGTGGATTGTATACCTGAGTGGTGATTAGTAATCAAATTGGAGTATTATCATTGTTGAGGTATGAATTTTTATCCTTGAAACTATATTCTTCAAGGAGCCCAACTTTTAAAGAGTATTATAATGTTTTCAAAAATGAATTGTCCAATTTCATGATCTATCCATGGGTTCTTGCATTAAAGATTTTAAAGCATTGAATATTTATTGAATTTTTGTTAATTATATTATTTTTACTCAATACACCTATGAACCCATTTAATTGATGAACCCTAGTTTTGACTAATTTTTGGGTTAAGTGATATGGACTTTATGTTTACAAATTCTAGTGTAGTTTTCTATGGGCTATTAATGAGCTAACAATTATATTAAATTGATATATTGGTTTTCATATATGGCCACGCGTAAGGGCCTTATGATATTGAATTGGCTGATTTAATTATGGATTGAAGTGGTGAGAACGGATTGGTGGTACGCTGCCCTAATTCTCTTTATTTTATGTTAATTAGATTCAATTATGTTGTGATTGGTATGGTCCACATATAGTGGAGTTACTATGTACTTTACTTGCAGTTGATGTGGCCTTGTTGGCATTATTTAATGCAATATGATGATCATGGCCTTGTTGGTTCTATGATGATTTGAATAGTTAATTTATGTGAAGTATGAGTACCTTATGTAATGTGAAAGTATGTGTTCTTCCATGTATGTTAGGAGATCATGTAGACTATAAATGTGTTTCTTCTATGTGTAGTTTTTGGGTTGATACATGGTAGTTCCTACTTGAGTATATTAGTCTATAATTGTTATATTTATAATGATATGGTATTTTATAGGATGAATTAAAGATGATAATGGTTATTCATAAGTGCTAATATGATGACTAGTATTATATGTTAAGGTGAAGTATGTGGTGTCTTGTCTTGATAGACTTGTGTCCCTTACGTGATGCTTGTATGGTTATGAATATGTGATGTCTTGATATATGATGCTTAAGTCTCTTAGTCTTGAAAGTATAAATAATATGTGAGACCTTGAATGATGTTAAGAGGGTCTTTTATGTGAAACCTTGAACCTAGTGGTAAGGTTATGTATGTTGATGTCGAAAGTTTTAATGGTATCCTTCAAGTAAAGGAATGATGTAGTTAAGGTTGATTGGCTGGAAAGTCATTATATCAAACCTTAAGAAAGTCATCATGAGCTTCTTGTCGCAATTGTAAGGTAACCCTAGAGGACCTCTTTGGTAAGGTAAATGTGATACGGTTAGGAACTAGATATGGAACCCAATTGTATGAACCATTAATGTCAATTAATATATGATAAAGAAGGCTAGCACTGAGTGAGTATGTGTTACAACCTTAAAAGTGGCTATGCTAAGTAATGTTTAATGTGTCTAGAATGCCTACGATTATACAAGATTTACACGGACTGATGTGCGTAGAACTAGAATTTGAACCTCTGCAACATCCAAGATAACTAACTTGGTGAGTTAGTTGACCTAGTAAAGGTTGGGTCCAGCCATGTGGGGCACCCGAATATGAAGATTTACCTGGATGAGTCTTCACCGGACTTAAAAAGGGGAACTCTTAAATTTTGAGGGTCAAGGGTTAAAATGGTCTTTTTCCAGGCTAAGGGTAGTATCAAAATTACCTAAAATATTTAATTAATTATTTAATTAATACGGTGGAAAGGAATTTTGGGTAGAAAGACCGAAATTGGCCTTTTAGCAAAATCTTGCTCCACCCAGGTACGAACCTAGGAGGGAGCAATGATTTAATTAGATTATTTAATTTGGTGAATTAATTTAATAAATTAATAATTAATGTCTGATTTAACAAAAAGGAAAATAAAATTTTTACTATTAATTATTATTTATTAATTATTTTACCTTATTTGACTGAGTCTTTCCTGAAGTTCTAGCTCTAAGGAAACACTCTCTCTCACATCTATCCATTCTCACGTTTATCTCCCTCTCTTCAGCACTCTCTTTAACGTTCTCTCTTCTTAACAAAACAGAAACCAAAAATCAGAATAATAACAAAAACAAATGTTCTTCATACTTAAAGAACTTACACGCAAATTACAAATGACAATGCAATACGTAAACGTAAAGCAAAACGTTATATTCTGGTCAGGTAAGGCGTGAGATTCATTGGTGGACATTTGTTTTGGGGTGGATTTTGAAGAAAGTTGAAGTGTTGAACGACGTGAAATCAGGTATGGGTTTTCTTTCTCTTTGTCCTTTTCCCAAGAGACCCTGAAGTCTCAAATGAACCTACTCTGAAAACTACGGTTGTTCACCATTACATGTTCCCTATTACAAGCTCCCAATGATCTTAGGTTGGTTTTCTGCTTGTAGATTAAACGTGTAATTTGATGTTTTTGATGAATATATTCATGAAAGATGTGTTCAGAAAAAGTGAATTACATTAACTTCGTTTTGCATGTGTGTGACATGAGTTAGCCATGGTTTGAATCCTGTATTTTTACATGTTAAATGTTTTATTTTACGTATATGAATATGTTAAAATGTGATGTTCATATGAGTTCAAAGTTTCTGAATTGAATGATAATTCTTGATTGAAAGTAACCTTGAAAATGCACCTAAAGATCTCCCATAAAAATACTCGAAATGTCTTGATGTTTAACGTGAAAGAGGGTTAGAAAATGGACTGCAAAAAGGTGATTAAATTCTCAAAAATGACCATGAAAACTCACCTAAAGATGCACTAGATGTCACATGAAAATTTATCCTAAATCTAACATCTAAGAGTTGAGTAAATGGAATGCAAAGAGGGTGAACAAATTTCCAGCATTCTGGAAATTTGTTTTTGGGCAGCTTACTTTAAAAAAAATCACGTTCTAAAATATTTTTTTAAATGCTTAAGGTTAGAGGGGGTTGAATCTAAGACCTCACCATATATATGTCATAAAAAATTTAAAAAATAAAACGTGGTAAGGAGGATAAGAAATGGGGTAAAGCTCAAGTGAAAAGTTAGGGGGAAAATGAAAGAAAATGAAGTGAGACATGCGGGGATCGAACCCACAACCTCTTGGACGGATGAAGGAGAGAGGAGAAGAATGAAATAAAGATGTAATGAAAATGAGGTATGTGGGATTCGAACACACAACCTCTTGGCAGAATGAGAAGGTAAGGAGAAAATGTAAATTAAAATAAGGTGAAGTTGTGGGGATTCGAACCCACAAACTCTTGAATAGGTGAGAGAGTTAGGAGAAAAATAAATGACGAAAAATAAATGTTGTGAGTGGGGATTGAACCCACAACCGATTGGATAGGTGAGAAAGTTCGTAGATAAATTAAAACAAAAAGAATCAGCTTTTGGGGGATCCATCCCACAACCTCCTTGCCATTAACTAAAAAGAAAGGACAAAAAGAAAGAAAAATATTATCGGAGTGATGGGGATCGAACTAGGGTTCCCCAAATCGGAAAAAAGCATTTATAGAGTTTAATATAAGCTTAAGTGTTATACAAGGGATTCGAAATCGGGTTCCCTTGACCAATTCCGTATTGACACATAAGTCATACGAAAATAAATATTTAATGAATGTTGCCTGTAGAGATCGAAATCAATATCTTGGCATATCTACAAGATGCATAAGTCTTGTACTATATAATTTTGGGTAAATATGAATCACTCAGACAAACTATTAAGGAATCCACATGGCTTGTATGTGTGGACTCATAAGTCTAGCATACATTTAAAAGAAAGGTAACCAAAGATGTTATGTGATGAGATAATGACTCCCTAGAGGGGTTAAGTAAGAGTGTTACACAAACTAAAGGACCAAGTGGATAGGCATACGATGAAATTAACATTCACGTAAAGTGGTGAGTAATTATGAAGAGCAAATGTGCTTAAGATAATGAATATGGCGAACACATGATAACATGCTAATGTGAAAGATGAGAACAATCTAAAATGAGTCTAAGTAAATATTACCAAAATGTACTCATCTATGAAAGTGTAAAATTAATATAGTGATCAGTCTCTATGAAGTCTCTAATGAATGTATTGAAGTTAATGCATACATAATAGTAATGATGAGATTATAAATCATCTAATGAGCTATGATGTCCTCATGCTAGAAGCCAACTTCCATGATGTATGAGTTCGTTGTAATGGAACTTTATACTAAGCACCGATAGGCTAGCTATGAGTGGTGATGCCTTCCTTGGGGAAGGGAGGAGGTTCATGTAAATCTCATTAGATAAGACTGTCCGGCATGCCGAGTATGGGTCTCCTTATATCTCCATGTCTTTGCAACTATACTGCCAATATAGGGATATTGCAGGGTTCGACTCCCTATATACTCTAGCAAATTTTGGTCACTCTAGCCGGTGATTCCACCTCTTTTCGGTGTGGGAAAGACAGCGGATTTCATGATGTTCACATGATCTATGTCGATTAAGGTTAAAGTACCCAAAGAAACAGTGAGGCCAGCCTCAATAAATGAACATAATGAAATGAATGAAATGAAAGGCGTTAGGATAGGATAATCAAAAGGTGAGGTAGACTTAAGTAATAACACTAGGTTATTCTTGGTCATTGCAAAGCGAACCCGATCAGAGTTTTAAACTACATCCTAGGTATGACTGGTGGTTGCACTAGTATATGAAAGAATGAAAAATGAAGTACGTATGAATGAATGAAGTAGACTCTGTGTTTTCTAAAGAAGGATGCCTAGTTGAGGACCTATATGTTGAGGCCTCATTTTGCGCAGTCCTAATGTGAAGTCCATGATTTCAAGGTCTCATTGCATATGAAAGAATTATATTAACTATGTCATATGATATGTGCAAAATATTATGTTCTTTTTAAAAAAATGTTAACTATGATGATGCATGTTACTCTCATGTCATGACTTTCCTAATCCGAATTTGCGAAGTCCACTGACTTGACTTTCCATAATACATATCATTAGGAAAGAGAACTTCTTAATCATTCATGTCCTTGGTGTGTGCTTGCATATACCCATACTCAGTACAAGTGAGTACTAATCACATACAACTCTACATTTTTAGGTGCAGGAACAAGTGGTCGTGAAGCATTCATCAGGACGTGGTAGGACCTCATGCTTTCGATGATTCTTACCCATTATATTATAGCTTAGATATAGGTTTGAGTTAGTAGAGTATGTTCCACTAGCGTTTCCTTCCCATATTATTTCAGACATTGTATTGACCCGTTTTGGAAAGTTTACATTTAATGCAATATTAAACTATTCCATTCATTTGATGATCTTAGTATTAGATTGTTTACAGTGAATGCCTATGGTGTTAAGTAGAATATGTTTCATATGAAATAAGTAAATAAAAAGATCAAATTTTCCGCTAAAATTAACCTAGACTAATTAACAATGACGTAAGTAGGCTTGTCTGTGACCTCATAGAGGTCAACGACGCCAGTATCGTCGGGGGGCTGGACTCTGGTCGTGAGAAAGTTTGTATCAGAGCACTAGCTTAAATTCCAAGGATAATAAGTTCCCATCAACCACATCGATTAGTTTCTAAGTCATGGTAGTGAAGTGCACCACTATCTTGAATTAGAGACTGCATGATAAGTAGGAAAATTTCCTTTCTTCTGATCTTATCGTTCTTTCACTAATGTCTGATTCCTTGGTGTTATAAGCGCAGACTAATGCCAGTCATGACCTGGAGTTGGCTGCTGTGGTCTTTGCATTGAAACTGTGGAGGCACTAATTGCATTGAGTGCATGTGGATGTGTTCATAGACAAAAAAGTCTCCAATATGTGTTCACATAGAGGGAGTTGAATCTACGTAATGCGGAGGTGGTTGGAGCTATTGAAGGACTATGACATTAATGTCCTCTACCATCCAGGTAAGGCTAATGTAGTAGCTTATACTTTGAGCAGGATGAGCATGGGAAGTACAACCCACATTGAGGATAAGAAGAAAGATTTAGTGAAAGATATACAAAGAATGGCCAGATTGGGTGTGTGGTTATTTGACTCTCCTAGCGGGGATGTTTAAGTTCGTCCTAGTTCTGAATCATCCCTGGTAGTTGAAGTCAAGAAGGCTCGGTATCTTGATCCCGTGTTAATGGAGCTGAAGGACTCAGTGTTGGTTAAGATGAATGAACCTTTTGCTTTAGGAGATGACGACATACTTAGGTACCAGGACAGGCTGCGTGTACCAGATGTGGATGATTTGTGGACCCAGATTGTTTTAGAGGCCCATGGTTCTAGATATTCCATACATCTAGGTTCTACAAAGATTTATCATGATCTTAAGCAGATCTATTGGTGGAATGTCACTAAGAAGGATATTGTTGAATATGTGGGCAAATATCCTAATTGTCCGCAGGTTAAAGCAAAACATCTTAAGCCTGGTGGTCTTACTCTGATTATCGAGATTCCAACGTGGAAGTGAGAGGACATTAATATGGAATTCGTGGTTGGTATTCCGAAGACTAGGAGACAACATGACTTCATGTGGGTTATTGTGGACAGGATGACTAAGTCTGCCCACTTTATCCCTATGAAGTCTACATACAGAGCCAAGGATTATGCGATACTCTACATTGATGAGATTGTAAGATGGCATTGGATTACTTTGTCTATCATTCAGATAGAGGAGCTTAGTTCACTACACATTTCCTGATATCCTTCAAGATGAGCTTAGGCACGCAGGTAAAACTTAGTACTCCGTTTCATCCTTAGACTGATGGGCAAGCAGAGCGCACAATTCAGATATTGGAAGACATGTTTAGAGCATGTGTGATTGACTTCAGAGATAGTGGGACGACCATTTGCCTTTGATAGAGTTCTCGTATAATAACAGTTATCATTCCAGCATTAGGATGGTAACATTTGAGGCACTATATTGTAGAAGGTGTAGGTCTCCAGTTGGGTCATTTGAGGTTGGAGAGTCATCTATTTTGGGTCCAGAGATCATTCACGAGGCCTTAGAGAAGGTCAGGATTTTTAGGAATAGGTTGGCTACTGCCTACAGTCAGTATATGTCATATGCAAACAATAGATAGCGGACCTTAGAGTTTTATGTTGGTGACCAGGTCTATTTGAAAATATCACCTATGAAAGGGGTGATGAGGTTTGGCACGAAAGGGGAAGTTGAGTACGAGATATGTTGGCCATATGAAGTCCTAAAGCGTGTGGGTGAGGTTGCCTATGAGTTGGCATTGCCTGCGGAGCTAGCTTCTGTTCATCCTGTCTTTCATGTATCCATGTTAAAAAAGTTACTAGGTGATCCAGCATTGATTCTACCTGTTGAAGGTTTGGGGGTTCATGAAGACTTGTCCTATGAGGAGGTACCAGTTGAGATTTTAGACAGACAGGACAAGCGGTTGAGAAACAAGGATGTTGCCATAGTGAAAGTATTGTGGAGGAACCATTTTGTTTAGGGTTCTACGTGGGAGGCCGAGGACTATATGAGATCGCACTATTTTCATCTTTTCAGTCTTTAAGGTTAGACTTCCTAAACTTAAGTCAAAGTTTTCTTATCTCTCCATTCTTTGTTACTATAGCATGACTGTGCATAGTGATTATATTATGATATGACTGACGTTGTGCTAGATTATAAGAAGTTCCATTCGGGTACGAATATTTCTAATGGGGGATAATGTATCAACCCTAAAAATTTCTATACTAAGTACTGCTAAATGTGTCTAGAATGCCTAGGAATAGACCGGGTTCACACGGATTGATGCGCGTAGAACCAGATCTCTAAATCTCTTCAATAGCCAAGCCAACTAACTTGGTGGGTTAGTTGATCAAGGAAAGGTTTTTTCCAGCCATGTAGGTCACCCGATTAAGAAGATTTACCCGGATAAGTCTTTACCCGACTTAAAAAGGGGAAATCTTAAGTTTGGACTCTCTAGGTGTAAAATGTTTTTTATAGGCTAAGGGTAGTACCGTGGTTACCCAAAATTTTTATTAATTATTTAATTATTATGATGGAGGGATATTTTGGGAACAAAGGGCCGAAATTGGCCTATGAGCAATATCTTGCTCCACCCGTGTTCGAACCTACGTAGGAGCAATGATATAATTTCATTATTTAATTTGGTGAATTAATTTACAAAATTAATAATTAATGGATGATTTAAGAAAAAGGAAAATCAGATTTTTACTATTACTTATTATTTATTAAATATTTAACCATATTTGACTAAGTCTTGCCTAAAGTCCTAGCCCTAAGGAAACACTCTCTCACACATCTATCCACTCTCACATTTATCCCCCTCTCTTCAACACTCACTTTAAAGTGCTCTCTGCTTAAAAAAACAGAAACAAAAAATAAGAATAATAATAGAAACAAAAGTTCTTCATACTTGAAGAACTTACATGCAAATTACAAACGACAAAGCAATCGGAAAACGTAAAAGCAAAATGCTATATTCATGTTGGGTAAGGTGTGAGATTCGTTGGTGGAAGTTTGATTTGGGGTGGATTTTGAAGCAAGTTGAAGTGTTGGACGACGTGAAATCAGGCATTGATTTTCATCCTCTTTGTCCTTTTCAGAAGAGACCCTTAATTCTCTGATGAATCTACTCCGAAAAATAGGGTTGTTCACCATTGAATGATCCCTGTCACTAGCTCCCAATGATCATATGTTGGTATGTCTGTTGGTATATCAGGCGTGTAATGTGATGTTTGTGATGAATATATTCATGAAAGTTGTTTTCCGAAAAAGTGAATTATTTTAACTTGTATTATGTATGTGTGTGGTGTAAGTTAGCCATGGTTTGAAGCCTTGATTTTTACATGTTAAATTTTGTATTTTACGTATATGAATATGTTAAAAACATTATGTTCATATGAGTTCATAGTTTTTAAATTTAATGATAATTCTTTATTGAAAGTAACCTTGCAAATTCACCTAAAGATCTCCCAAAAAACTACTCGAAATGTCCTGATGTTTAACATGAAAGAGGGTTAGAAAAATGGACTGCAAAAAGGTGATTAAATTCTTGAAAATAACTATGAAAACTCACCTAAAGATGCACTACATGTTACGCGAAAATATATCCTAAATCTAACATCGAAAAGTTGAGAAATTTGAATGTAAAGAGGGTGAACAAATTTCTAGCATTCTGGAAATTCGTTTTTGGGCAGCTTACTGTAAAAAGAATCACGTTCTAAAATATTTTTTTTAAATGCTTGAGGTCAGTGGGGATTGAGACCAAGACCTCACCATATACATGTCATAAAAGAATTAAATAATAAAATGTTGTAAGGAAGATACAAAATGGCTTGTATGTGTGGACTCATAAGTCTAGCATACATTTAACAGTAAGTGAACCTAACATGTTATGTGATGAGATAATGAAACCCAAAGGGGTTAAGTAAGAGTATTAGACACACTAAATGTCCAAGGTCATTGGCGTACGATGAAATTAACATTCACGTAAAGTGGTGAGTAATTATGAAGAGCAAATGTGCTAAAGCTTCTGAATGTGGTGACAACATGATAATAGGCTAATATGAAAGATGATAGCAATCTCAAATGATTCTAAGTAAATGTTACCAAAATGTACTCATCTATGAGAGTGTAAAGTTAATGAAGAGACCAGCCTCTATGAACACTCTAATGAATGTATTAAAGTTAATGAATTCTTAATACTAATGATGAGATAAGAAATCATCTAACGATCTATGATGTCCTCATGCTAGAAGCCAACTTTGATGATGAATGAGTTGAATGTAATAGAACTTTATACTAAGAATCAATAGGCTAGCTATGAGTTGTGATTCCTTCCTTCAGGAAGGGCGGAGGTTCACGTAAATCTCATGACATGAGACTGTGCGGCATGCCGGGTATGGGTCTCCTTATATCTCCTAGCCTTTGAACTTCTACTTCCAATATGGGTATCTAGTAAAGTTCGACTCCCTATATACGCTAGCATGTTCGGGTCACTCTGGCCGGTGATTCCACCACTTTTCGGCGTGGGGCAGAAACTGGATTTCACGATGCTCACATGATCAATATCGGTTAAGGTTAAAGTTCCCAAAAAAAGAATGAGGCTAGCCTCATCAAATGCACATAATGAAATGAAAAATACTAAAGTTGTTAGGATAGGAAATCAAGAGGTGAGCTAGACATAATTAATGTCACTTGGTTATTCTTGGTCATTGCACACTGAACCCGATGAGTGTCTTAAACTACATCCTAGGTATGACTGGTGGTTGCACTAGTATATGAAAGAAACAAAAATGAATTACGTATGAATGAATGAAGAAGACTCTGTTCTTTCTAAATAAGGCTCCCTAGTAGAAGTCCCATATGTTAAGCCCTCATTTTGGGAAGTCCTAATGTTAAGTCCATGATTCAAAGGTCTCAAGGCATATGAAAGAATGATATGAACTATGTGATATGATATGCAATATGTTATTTGTTGTTTGCAAAATAATGAGTATGATGATGCATGTTACACTCATCGCATGACTTTTCTAGTCCGAATTCGGCAAGTCCACTAACTTTACTTTCCATAACCCATATCGTTAGAAAGAGCTCTTCTTAATTATGCATGTTCTTGGTGTGTGCTTGTAACGACCTGTTTAGTCGTTTTAAGCACCAGATTTTATTTCTGGAAAAACTGTCTGAGTCGACGGAACCCACGACTGACCGTCATGGGCATGACGGGCCGTCGAGGGGGTCTCATTCCAAAACACTTAGAATTCTGAAATTTGGGTACTGAAATCGACTCTCTGAACTTCGT